>NC_092049.1:119749667-120049667 GCF_003086295.3 Arachis hypogaea | reverse complement strand
TGCTCAGCTCCTTCAATTTCAGCCAGAAAAATACCTGAAATTACAGAAAAACACACAACTCATAGTAAAGTCCAGAAATATGAATTTTTCCTAAAAACTACTAGAAATAGACTAAAAACTAGCTAAAACATACTCTAAACTATATGAAATTATCCCCAAAAAGCGTATAAAATATCCGCTCATCACAACACCAAACTTAAACTGTTGCTTGTCCTCAAGCAACTAGACAAATAAAATAGAAGACTAATAGGTTGAGAGGCAATAATATCTCAGAGTTTTTAAATGAAGCTCAGATTCTACTTAGATGAGCGGGACTAGTAGCTTTTCGCTTCTGAACAGTTTTGGCATCTCACTTTATCCATTGAAGCTCAGAGTGATTGGCATCTATAGGAACTTAGAATTCAGATAATGTTATTGATTCTCTTAGTTCAGTGTGATGATTCTTGAACACAGCTTCTTTATGAGTCTTGGCCGTGGCCCTAAGCACTTTGTTTTCCAGTATTACCACCGGATACATAAATGCCACAGACACATAATTGGGTGAACCTTTTCAGATTGTGACTCAGCTTTGCTAGAGTCCCCAATTAGAGGTGTCCAGAGTTCTTAAGCACACTCTTCTTTTTGCTTTGGACCTTGACTTTAACCGCTCAGTCTCAAGTTTTCACTTGACACCTTCACGCCACAAGCACATGGTTAGGGACAGCTTGGTTTAGCCGCTTAGACCAGAATTTTATTCCTTTAGGCCCTCCTTTCCACTGATGCTCAAAGCCTTGGGATCCCTTTTGATTACCCTTGCCTTTTGGTTTTAAGGGTTATTGGCTTTTTCTGCTTGCTTTTTTTTTTTTTTTTTGCAAGCTTTGTTCTTTGCTACTTTTTCTTGCTTCAAGAATCATTTTTATGATTTTTCAGATCATCAATAACATGTCTCATGTTCATCATTCTTTCAAGAGCCAATATATTTAACAGTCTTAAACAACAAATTCAAAAGACATATGCACTATTCAAGCATTCATTCAGAAGACAGAAAGCATTGCCACCACATTTAACTAATTAGAATTTCTCTTATTAAAACTCGAAATTTTATTGCCTCTTATTCAAAAGATCTACTACTTTATTCATGTTCAATGATGATGAGAAAAATAAACTATAGCTTAATTGGAGATAAAATCAAAATAGATACTAATTACTACTATATGACTTCTAAGGTACTTTTTATAAGGACACTGTCACAGAGTTAAGGCAGAAATTGGAAATTAACAACCTTTATTCTGGGGGTATGGGGGTTCCTCTGATCCTTGGGAGGCTTGGTATTACAGAAGACTTTTGGCGCTTCAGTTCCCTTAAGTCACGTCCCTGCTCCTCTTGTTCTTTAAGCATATGGGTCAGCATTTGACTGTGTTCCTTCTGTTGTTTTATTATTTGCTCCATAGCTTCCTGTAGCTTGGTGACAGACGTCTCAAGATATTCCCAATACTCCGCTTGAGGAATCTCTGGGAGGAATTCCTGTGCTCTCTTCTTGATAAGATCCTCCTGTGCTTGTTGTCTCTCCATTGATGCTTTGGTGATTGACTTTTCAATTAGGATATATTCAGTTATTCCCATCTTGACTCCAGCGTCCTTGCAGAGCAGAGAAATCACACTTGGATAAGCCAACCTGGCCTCTTTTGAATTTTTGTTAGCAATCTTATAGAGCTCAGTTGAAATCAGCTGATGAACCTCCACTTCTTTTCCCATCATGATGCAATGAATCATCACTGCTCTTTTAACTGTGACTTCAGAACGGTTGCTAGTGGGCAACAGAGAACGCCCAATGAAGTCCAGCCATCCTCTGGCGACTGGTTTGAGATCCTCTCTCTTGAGTTGATTTGGGGCGCCCTTTGTGTTGGTGGTCCACCTGGCTCCAGGGATACATATGTCCTTTAGAATCTTATCCAGGCCAATGTCTACTCTCATCATCCTCCTGTTGAAGGAGTCTGGATCATCCTTTAGCTGAGGTAGCTTTAATATCTCTCTGATCTTGTCAGGGGTGGTATGAACAATCTTTCCCCTGACCATGGTCCGAAATTCGTAGCAGGCTGTTCCAGATAGTCTTTGCTTGTCAGTCTGCCACATATTAGCATAGAACTCCTGGACCATGTTCCTTCCTACTTTCGTTTCAGGATTAGCTAGGACTTCCCAGTTCCTGATTCGAATTTGCTCCTGGATCTCCGGATATTCATCTTCTTTCAGATCGAATCTAACTTCCGGGATCACTGATCTCAGACCCATTACTTTAAGATAATGGTCTGAATGTTCTTTAGATAAGAACTTCCCTTGATTCCAAAGTGGTTTTGGAACGCTCTCTTTCTTGCCTCTAGGAGTGTATTGTTTCCCTTTGGGAGCCATGATCTTAGTGATCTCGGAAAAACACACCAAACTTAGAGGTTTGCTTGTCCTCAAGCAAAAGAAAAGAAAGGAGAGGGATAGAAGGAGATTGAGTAGCACTTGTTGATGAAGGAGGGGGGAGGCCGAACCCAATTTAAAGGGGTGGGGGGTGTTTTTTTTCGAAAAATTGGAAGAGATAAGATAAAAAGATTGAGTTGAAAAAGATAAGATAGAAGATAGAGTTTAATTTTGAAAAGATATGATAGATTTTTGAAAAAGATAACTCTGAATTTTGAAAAAGATAATATGGATATTTGAAAAAGATATGGATTAGTTGAAAAGATTTTGAGTGAAAAAGATAGATTTGTTTTCAGAAAAGATTTTGAAAAGAGTTGGATTGAATTTGGAAAGATGGATTTTTAGAAATTAAGGATTTTTTTTTTTTGAAAAGAGTTCATGTAAAAATCATGCATTGAAGCATAAAATTTTGAAATTAAGATGGAAATACGTGTGGGATTACTGGATTTGGCTCCTCCCTGTCCTCCTGGCGTTTGAACGCCCAAACACTGCCTGTTTTGGGTGTTCAGCGCCCAAATGCTGATCTCCTGGGCGTTCAGCGCCCAGTTGCTGCCATTCCTGGCGTTCAACGCCCAGTGGGTGGCCATTTCTGGCGTTGAACGCCCAAATGCTATCATTACTGGCGTTCAACGCCCAGTGGATGCCCATTTTGGGCGCTGAACGCCCAAAATGCCCCTTTACTGGCGTTTTCTTGCCATTGAGCTCTTTTACTCTGTTTTGTGTGCCGAGGTCTTCTGTAAATGATTATTTACCTTGTTGTCAATGAACTCTATATAAACAAATAAAAATAAAAATAGAAATAGGGCAAAAATGCTTAGAGGATTGTTGCCCCATGGCTGGGTTGCCTCCCAGCAAGCGCTTCTTTATTGTCTTTAGCTGGACCTTGCTGAGCTTTTAATCTAGCTTCAGCCTTGAGCATTCTTGCTCAATGTTGCCTTCAAGATATTGCTTGATTCTCTGTCCATTGACAATGAACTTCTTATCAGAATCAATATCTTGAAGCTCCACATAACCATATGGTGACACACTTGTAATCACGTATGGTCCTCTCCACCGGGATTTCAGTTTCCCGGGGAATAGCCTGAGTCTAGAGTTAAACAACAGGACCTTCTGTCCTGGTTCAAAGATTCTAGATGACAGCTTTCTGTCATGCCATTTTTTTGATTTTTCTTTATAAAGCTTGGCATTTTCGAAAGCTGTGAATCTGAATTCCTCTAGCTCATTTAGCTGGAGCAATCGTTTTTCTCCTGCTAATTTGGCATCTAAGTTTAGGAATCTGGTTGCCCAATAAGCTTTATGTTCCAGTTCCACGGGCAGGTGACATGCCTTACCATACACAAGTTGGTATGGAGAGGTCCCTATAGGGGTCTTGAATGCTGTTTTGTAAGCCCACAGAGCATCATCCAAGCTCCGTGCCCAATCCTTTCTACGGGTACTTACTGTCCGTTCCAGGATTCTCTTTAATTCTCTGTTAGAGACTTCAGCTTGCCCATTGGTTTGTGGATGATATGGAGTGGCCACTTTGTGGCGAATTCCATACCGAACCATGGCAGAGTAAAGCTGTTTGTTGCAGAAGTGAGTGCCCCCATCACTGATTAACACTCTAGGGACACCAAACCTGCTAAAGATATGTTTCTGGAGGAACTTCAGCACTGTTTTAGTATCATTGGTGGGCGTGGCAATAGCCTCAACCCATTTTGATACATAGTCAACTGCCACCAGAATATAAGTGTTTGAGTATAATGGTGGGAAAGGTCCCATGAAGTCAATTCCCCATACATCAAACAACTCTATTTCCAAGATTCCTTGTTGAGGCATGGCGTAACCATGAGGCAGATTACCAGCTCTTTGGCAACTGTCACAATTACGTACAAACTCTCGGGAATCTTTATAGAGTGTAGGCCAATAGAAGCCACATTGGAGGACTTTGGTGGCTGTTCGCTCACCTCCGAAATGGCCTCCATATTGAGATCCATGGCAATGCCATAAGATTCTCTGTGCTTCCTCTCTGGGGACACACCTACGGATAATTCCGTCTGCACATCTCTTAAAGAGATAGGGCTCATCCCACAAGTAGTACTTTGCATCAGTAATTAGTTTCTTTTTTTGTATTCTATTGTACTCCTTGGGTATGAACCTTGCAGCTTTATAGTTTGCAATATCGGCAAACCATGGTGCTTCCTGAATGGCAAATAGATGCTCATCAGGGAATGTCTCAGAGATCTCAAGGAAGGGGAGGGACGTCCCTTCCACTGGCTCTATCCGGGACAGATGATCAGCTACTTGGTTCTCTGTCCCTTTTCTGTCTCTTATTTCTATATCAAACTCTTGCAGAAGCAATACCCATCTGATGAGCCTGGGTTTTGAATCCTGCTTTGTGAGTGGATACTTAAGAGCAGCATGGTCAGTGTACACAATCACCTTTGATCCTACTAAGTAGGATCTGAACTTGTCAATGGCGTAAACCACTGCGAGTAATTCCTTTTCTGTGGTTGTGTAATTTTTCTGGGCATCATTTAAAACGCGACTGGCATAATAAATGACATGCAGAAGCTTGTCATGCCTCTGTCCCAATACTGCACCAATGGCATGATCACTGGCATCACACATTAACTCAAATGGCAATGTCCAGTCTGGTGCAGAAATGACTGGTGCAGTGACCAACCTAGCTTTCAGCGTTTCAAACGCCTGCAGGCATGCTGTGTCAAACACAAATGGCGTGTCAGCAGCTAGCAGATTGCTTAGAGGTTTTGCGATTTTTGAAAAATCCTTTATAAACCTCCTATAGAATCCTGCATGCCCCAGAAAGCTTCTGATTGCCTTAACATTGGCAGGTGGTGGTAATTTTTCAATTACCTCTATTTTTGCTTGATCCACCTCTATTCCCTTGTTTGAGATTTTATGCCCAAGAACAATTCCTTCAGTCACCATGAAGTGACACTTTTCCCAGTTTAAAACTAGGTTGGTTTCTTGGCATCTTTTCAGAACAAGTTTTAGGTGATCAAGACAGGAGCTGAATGAGTCTCCATATACTGAGAAGTCATCCATGAAGACTTCCAGAAATTTTTCCACCATATCAGAGAAAATAGAGAGCATGCATCTCTGGAAGGTTGCAGGTGCATTGCATAGCCCAAAGGGCATCCTTCTATAAGCAAACACTCCGGATGGACATGTGAATGCTGTTTTCTCTTGATCCTGGGGATCTACTGCAATCTGGTTATAGCCTGAGTAGCCATCCAAAAAGCAGTAATAATCATGACCTGCTAGTCTCTCTAGCATCTGGTCTATGAATGGTAAAGGAAAATGATCCTTTCTGGTGGCTGTATTGAGCCTTCTGTAGTCAATACACATGCGCCACCCTGTAACTGTTCTTGTAGGAACCAGTTCATTTTTTTCATTATGAATCACTGTCATGCCTCCCTTTTTTGGGACGACTTGAACAGGGCTCACCCAGGGGCTATCAGAAATGGGATAAATAATCCCAGCCTCTAGTAATTTGGTGACCTCTTTCTGCACCACTTCCTTCATGGCTGGATTTAGCCGCCTCTGTGGTTGAACCACTGGTTTGGCATTATCCTCCAATAGGATTTTGTGCATGCATCTAGCTGGGCTTATGCCCTTAAGGTCACCTATGGACCACCCAAGAGCTGTCTTGTGTGTCCTTAGCACTTGAATAAGTGCTTCCTCTTCCTGTGAATTTAAAGCAGAGCTTATGATCACTGGAAAAGTGTCACCTTCTCCTAGAAATGCATATTTCAAGGATGGTGGCAGTGGCTTGAGCTCTGGTTTAGGAGGTTTTTCCTCTTTCAGAAGAAAGTTCAGAGGCTCTTTCATGTCCCCTGAATCCTCCAAATCAGGCTGAACATCTTTAAAGATGTTTTCCAACTCTGATTCGAGACTCTCAGCCATGTTGATCTCTTCTACCAAAGAGTCAATAAGGTCAACTTTCATGCAGTCTGTTGATGTGTCTGGATGCTGCATGGCTTTGACAGCGTTCAACTTGAACTCGTCATCGTTGACTCTCAGGGTTATTTCCCCCTGCTGGACGTCAATGAGGGATCGTCCAGTTGCTAGGAAGGGTCTTCCTAGAATGAGAGTAGCACTCTTGTGCTCCTCCATTTCCAGCACAACAAAGTCAGTGGAAAAGGCGAATGGCCCAACTCTGACAATCATGTCCTCAATCACGCCTGATGGGTATTTAATGGAACCATCAGCAAGTTGGAGACATATCCGGGTTGGTTTAACTTCTTCAGTTAAGCCAAGCTTCCTGATAGTGGATGCAGGTATCAGGTTGATGCTTGCCCCAAGATCGCATAAAGCTGTCTTGGTGCAATCACCTTCTAATATGCATGGTATCAGAAAACTCCCAGGGTCTTTAAGCTTTTCAGGAAAGCTTTTCAGAATGACTGCACTGCATTCTTCAGTGAGGAGAACTCTTTCTGTTTCTCTCCACTCCTTTTTATGACTCAAGATCTCTTTCATGAACTTGGCATAAGAAGGTATTTGCTCAAGTGCCTCTGCAAATGGAATCTTTATTTCAAGAGTCCTTAGATAATCTGCAAAGCGAGCAAATTGCTTATCTTGCTCCTCTTTCCGGAGTTTTTGAGGATAAGGTATCTTGGCTTTATATTCCTCAACCTTAGTGGTTAAAGAAGCCTTTTTAGATGGGTTGTTATCAGCACTTGTGTGTGTCTGATCCCTCGCTGGCAATTGAGTACCAGAGTCAGAAGCTGGAGTGACGTTAGACGCCAACTCACTGTCTGTTCCTGGCGCCTGAACGCCAGAAATGTGCCCATTTTGGGCGTTCAACGCTGGATTCTGCCTCATTGGGGCGTTCAACGCCAGATTCTTGCCCAATTCTGGCGTTGAACGCCAATCCTGCCTTGTTTCTGGCGCTGAACGCCAGTTTTGGGCATGGTCTGGGCGTTCAGCGCCAGCCTTCCACCCATTTTCTGGCGTTTTAGTGCCAGAATTATTTTTCCCTGGGCTCTTACTGTCCTCAGGGGAATCTTTGGTGGGTCGCTCATTTCTTGAATTTTTGATGCCTTGAGGTGGGGTATTTAATGTTTTCCCACTTCTTAATTGAACTGCTTGGCATTCTTCTGCTATTTGCTTTGATAGTTGCTGCTTTGTTTGCTTAAACTGTTCGTCCATATGTATATTAGCTATCCTTGTCTCCTGTAACCTGTCTTTGAATTCAGCTAGCTGCTTTGTTAGAAAATCTAATTGCTGATTGAATTCAGCAGCTTGTTTTACAGTACTGAATTCAGCAGTTACTGTTTTAACCTCTTCATTCATGGAAGGGTTGCTGCTTAGATACAGATGCTGATTCCTGGCAACTGTATCAATGAGCTCTTGAGCCTCTTCAATTGTCTTTCTCATATGGATAGATCCACCAGCTGAGTAATCTAAAGACATCTGAGCTCCTTCTGCAAGCCCATAGTAGAAGATGTCTAACTGAACCCACTCTGAAAACATTTCAGAGGGGCATTTTCGTAGCATCTCTCTGTATCTCTCCCAGGCATCATAAAGAGATTCATTATCTCCTTGTTTAAAGCCTTGGATGTCCAGCCTTAGCTGTGTCATCCTTTTTGGAGGGAAATATTGATTCAGGAATTTTTCTGTCAGCTGTTTCCATGTCCTTATGCTGGCCTTAGGTTGGTTATTTAACCACCTCTTAGCTTGATCTTTTACAGCAAATGGAAACAGTAATAGTCTGTAGACATCCTGATCTATTTCCTTATCATGTACTGTGTCAGCAATTTGTAAAAATTGTGCCAGAAACTCTGTAGGTTCTTCCTGTGGAAGACCGGAATACTGGCAACTTTGCTGCACCATGATAATGAGCTGAGGATTCAACTCAAAGCTACTAACTCCAATGGAGGGTATGCATATGCTACTCCCATATGAAGCAGTAGAGGGGTTAGAATATGACCCCAGAGTCCTCCTGGACTGTTCATTTCCACTTATGTCCATGATGGATATATGGATATAACTTGGACTGATTTATCTTTTTATTTATTTTATTTTATAAGAAGTAAATACTTAAATAAAATAAAATAACTAAAAAGAATTTGAATTTTGAAATAAATTTTTTTTTCGTAAAAAAAATTAAAATTAATTAGTAAAAAAAACAGAAATTTTTGAAAAAGAGGGAGGATATTTTCGAAAATTAGAGAGAGAGAGAGAGTTAGTTAGGTAGTTTTGAAAAAGTTAAGAAACAAACAAAAAGTTAGTTAGTTAGTTGCAACAAATTTTGAAAAGATAAGAAGTTAGGAAGTTAGAAGAGATATTTTGAAAAGATATTTTTTTTTTGAATTTAGTGAGGAGAGAGAAAAACAATAAGATAGTACAAGATTTAAAATTTTTAGATCTAATGCTCCTTGTTTTCGAAAAATTTGGAGGGAAAACACCAAGGAACACCAAACTTAAAAATTTTAAGATCAAGACACAAGGAAAACTCAAGAACACTTCGAAGATTCACAAGAACACAAGAACATGAAGAAAGAACACCAAACTTAAAAATTTTTAGAAAACCACCAAAATTTTCGAAAACCAAGGGGGATTCAACAAGAAAACACCAAACTTAAAGTTTGGCACACAATTTAATAGAGAAAATATTATTTATGAAAAAGAAGGTTTTGAAAAGAGTATAAAAGATTCTAACCTAATTACCAAGAACACAGATTAACGCTCTAGCCAAATGAGTTATGGAACTTTCGAAAATTTTAAGAAAGATTATTTTTGAAAACACCAAACTTAAAGTTTAGCACAGGATTTAATAGAAAAAAATTATTTTTGAAAAAGGTTTTTTAAAAAAATTATGATAGCCAATTACCATGAACATGAACACCACGTTCTAACTAACTGAGTTATCAATTTAAAGTGTTTTAACAAGGAATAAATAATAAAAGACTCTAAACTAAAAAGAAAGATTTTTTTCCTAATCTAAGCAACAAAATAAACCGTTAGTTGTCCAAACACGAACAATCCCCGGCAACGGCGCCAAAAACTTGGTGCACGAATTGTGAATCACACTTTTCACAACGCGTACCACTAACCAGCAAGTGCACTGGGTCGTCCAAGTAATACCTCACGTGAGTAAGGGTCGAATCCCTCGGAGATTGTTGGTTTGAAGCAATCTATGGTTATCTTGTAAATCTTAGTCAGGAAGTCAATTATGTTTATCAGTTGATTTGTGAATGGCCAGTAGAGCATAAATTAAAAGTTACTTGTTGTGCAGTAATGGAGAATATGTTGGAGTTTTGGAGATGCTTTGTCCTCTGAATCTCTGCTTTCCTCTGTCTTCTGATTCACGCACGCACGTCCTCCTATGGCAAGCTATGTGTTGGTGGATCACCGTTGTCAATGGATACCTTCCATCCTTCCAGTGAAAACTACGCTCACGCGCTCTGTCACAGCACGGCTAATCACCGGTTGGTTCTCGATCCGGGTGGAATAGGATTTACTATCCTTTTGCGTCTGTCACTAACGCCCAGCCTTCAGGAGTTTGAAGCTCGTCACAGTCATTCAATCATTGAATCCTACTCGGAATACCACGGACAAGGTTTAGACTTTCCGGATTCTCATGAATGCCGCCATCAGTTCTAGCTTATACCACGGAGATTCTGATTAAGGAATCTAAGAGATACTCATTCAGTTGGATATAGAACGGAGGTGGTTGTCAGGCACACGTTCATGGTTTGAGGAAGGTGATGAATGTCACGGATCATCACCTTCATCACAGTTAAGCGCGAATGAACATCTTAGATAGGAACAAGCGTGTTTGAATGGAAAACAGAAATACTTGCATTAATTCATTGAGACACAGCAGAGCTCCTCACCCCCAACAATGGGGTTTAGAGACTCATGCCGTCATAGAATACAAAGTTTAGATCTGAAATGTCATGAGATGCAAAATAAGTCTCTAAAAGTTGTTTAAATACTAAACTAGTAGCCTAGGGTTACAAAATATGAGTGGACTATGATGGATGATGCAGAGATCCACTTCTGGGGCCCACTTGGTGTGTGCTGGGGCTGAGATTTAAGTGAGTCACGTGCAGAGGCCATTTGTGGAGTTGAACGCCAGTTTTTATGCCAGTTTGGGCGTTCAACTCCAGTTTTTGATCCTTTTCTGGCGCTGGACGCCAGAATTGGGCAGAGAACTGGCGTTGAACGCCAGTTTACGTCGTCTATCCTTGTGCAAAGTATAGACTATTATATATTGCTGGAAAGCCCTGGATGTCTAATTTCCAACGCAATTGGAAGCATGCCATTTCAAGTTCTGTAGCTCCAGAAAATCCACTTTGAGTGCAGGGAGGTCAGAATCCAACAGCATCAGTAGTCCTTTTTCAGCCTGAATCAGATTTTTGCTCAACTCCTTCAATTTCAGCCAGAAAAATACCTGAAATTACAGAAAAATACACAACTCATAGTAAAGTCCAGAAATATGAATTTTTCCTAAAAACTACTAGAAATAGACTAAAAACTAACTAAAACATACTCTAAACTATATGAAATTATCCCCAAAAAGCGTATAAAATATCCACTCATCAGTAGTAAAATCAAGCTTGAAAGAAAATCACTAAGCCGACCTCCATGAAGTTTTTCAGCAACTTTGGAAATATAATATGAGGCTAAATCTAGAAAAATGTGTATTCGGAGTAACACAAGGACAAATTCTTCGGTTTCATGCTAATACATCGGGGAATAATGGTGAATACTGACAAATGCCAAGCTGTAATATAGATGCAATCACCTCGAACAATTAAAGAAGTATAACAACTCACTGGTCGCCTAGCAGCCCTGTCAAAATTTTTACTCGTGGCCGCTGCAAGGTCGTATCACTTTTTTAATAGCCTTAAGAAGGCTAAAGAATTCATATGGACTGACAAGTGCGAGCAAGCATTCACTGAATTCAAAAATCTTCTCAGCTCACCACTTATTCTCTAGAAACCCCAACACAGTAAACCTCTTTACTTATATCTTTCAATTTCAGCTTATCCAGTTAGTTTTGTATTTACCCAACCATACAAAAACTAGCATTTTCCTTTATAATCACAGCTTGATGATTGTGGCATTACTTCAAGAATCACCAAATTATAGTTCGGACAAGCCAACCATTGCATCAAATACTGGCATGGCTAGATCTAGCAGGTAGACTCACTAAGTGGTCGGTCAAACTTTCGGAGTTTGACATCTCTTATCAATCACGAGGATCATTGAAAGCTCAAACACTGGCTGACTTTATATCTGAATTCATCGATACACAAGGAATCCTCCCAGAATGGGAGATATATGTCGACAGAGCCTCCAACAAGGAGGGATGCGGAGCTGGAATCCTACTTAAGGACAACAAGGGTGTGTACGCCAAGCAATCTGTAAGGCTTTTATTCTAGACAAGCAACAATCAGTCTGAATATGAAGCTTTGTTGGCTGGACTACGACTTGCAAAAGAGGTCAACATTAAAAATCTCAAAGTGTACTATGGTTCCCTCTTCATCGTCCAACAGGTAAGCGGTCATTTCCAGGTACGAGATCCCCTCGCAGAACAATATTTGAATGCAGTAAAAGATTTAACACAATATTTTCAATATTTTGAAATATTACTTATACTTAGAGACGAAAATAGCAGAGCAGATATATTATCTAAGTTAGCTACTTCCAAAACACATGATTCCACAAACGCTATATCACAGGTAACCCATAATGAGCCAAGCATATGTAACAAAGTTGTTTTAAGTGTATCACATGAAGCATATTGGAGAGGTCCATACATAAAATATTTGAGAACTAGAGATATACCGTCAAATGAACAACCAAAATTGTTTAGAAAGAAAGTAATTTATCATACCATCATGGAAAATGACTTGTATAAATGAGGATTCTCCCAACCGTTGCTCAAGTGCCTTGGACCCTCAGAAGCAGATTTGGCAATGACCAAAATTCATGAAGGTATCTATGACACACATATAGAAGGTCGAAGCCTAGCTTCAAAGCTCTTACGAGCTGGATACTATTGGCCAACGTTAAGAAGAGATTGCACGGACATGGTACAGCGATGCAACATTTACCAAAAATGTGCGCCTATCATTCATAGCCCGGTCGAGCTGTTGCAATCTTCCAAAATCGGATGGCCTTTTCACAAATGGGGGCTTGATATTCTCGGACCATTCCCAGTGTCGGCAGACTAGGTAAGGTTTTTGTTGGTAGCAATAGATTATTTTACAAAATGGATAGAAGCACAACCCCTCGCAAAAATAACATTCGATAAGGTACGTTCTTTTATCTAGAAATTTCTCATATGTAGATATGGTTTTCCTAAGAAAATTATTTCCGACAATGGTTGGCAATTTACAAATAAAAAGAATGCATATTTTTTAAAGAACCTTTGCATCGAACACCATTTTTTCTCTGTAGAGCACCCACAAAGTAATGGGCTCGCAGAGGCAGCTAACAAAATTATTTTGCAGGCTTTAAGGAAAAAATTAACAGAGGCCAAAGGATGTTACACCAAATTTAGTCCCAAAATATTGTGGAGTTATAACACAACACCAGAATCATCAACTAAAGAAACACCGTTTCGGCTAGTATACGGTGCAGATTCAATGATGCCGGTAAAGATCTCCCAAGGATCACTACGATCCGAGCTCTTGGAAGACACGACCAATACAGAAACACGATTAATCAAGCTTGACACACAAGATGAAGAATCCGACTAATTAGCCAGGCTACGACAACAATCTATGCAACTTGCCATACAGCGGAAGTATAACAGGAAAGTTTGGCCAAGAGTACTACAACAAGGAGACCTATTACTTCGAAAAATTGAAGAAGTTTGAAAACCTCCAGGACATGGAAAATTGGCTGCAACCTGGGAAGGCCTTTTTAGGGTGCCAAAGGTTCATGGGAAAGGAGCTTATTCCTTAGAGACATTAGTTGGAACTGAGTTACGCATCACTTGGAACATATCCTCTTTAAAGTTATATTATAGCTAATTTTTTATAAAAGACGAGACTATGAGGTACTCTTTTTCCTGATCACGAGGTTTTTTCCACAATGGTTTTACTCGAACAGATTTTAACGAGGTCGATCACCCCGCACCTTCCACAACTGAAGGTCTTATCAATAAAAACTATGTCATTTTTTGAATTGTCTACTTCATACAAACCAACACATCAAAAGTTGGAAATCACATTAAAATAGTCAAAATAGATATCATTCAAACATCTAGCGTTTCTCAAAACAACCCCGACACCATAAGTCGGTCTCAATCTAACAAACAAAAACCGATATTCAAAAGATCGATCACAGTCCAACATTAACAAAATTCAAACAAAAGTTTCAAAATAAAACAATACAAATTCAAGGCCCTAGAGGTCTATATCAACAGAAGCAGCATTTTCATCCTCCACTTCACCAGCTTCGTCCTCGACAAGTTCCCCGTTAACAACGATCTTTGTAACATCAAGCTTGCTGATGTCAAACTTGGGTGCAAAAGCAGCCACTTGGCTCACGTCCCGATCAGAGCCCGCAGCAAACATCTCTAATACATCATTCTCTAGCTCATGAAATCCTGGATGTCATCTTCCCTTTGTCATTATCATTCTCTTTAATCTGATTCTGGAACAGACAAATTTGATTCTGGAGTTTTGTGATCTCTTCCTCCCCACTTTTCATCTTAGCAGTAACATCTATAATAACATTTTTTTTCTTTCACAGACTTCTCCAAAGTCTCCACTTTTTCCATGATAATGCTTTCTTCAGCACCTAACAGTTCAGTAGTCTGACCCATGCACAACAATCTTGATGTAGCTATCTACAAATGAATGATCACATCAGACTAAACAAAAAATAGATGACCAATAAAAGAGCAAACAAAGTTAAATAGAATTTACCTGCATATACTTCCCAACACCTTCCTTACTAACTCATTTCACAATCCTCACATCACTAGCATGCTGGGCGACCTTATCAGGAACTGCTCACTCTACAAGGATTGTGCATTCACCAACTCAATGAAGCCATGTAACTTCTTCTGCCTTTCAAAATAGACTTGTCACCAGTGCCAAACATCCAATTCCTCCTCGAAAAGAATCTTCAAAGACTTTTGCGACTTAAGCATTTTCCTTTTGGGTGGAGGAATAGGCCGAGCGCTTGATTGAGCGGCATCAGTGCCTATTTCCTTAATCACCCCCGAGGCACCACCATCCTTGTCACTCTTTTTCTTCTGGACTGAGAATGATTGCAACTGAGAAGCAATCAAGTTCGGAACTCTTCTGCCTAAAGAACAAACAAATGTACAATGTCAAAACAAAAAATACTATACAACAAATTTCCCAAAACCATTCAGTTACCTATATAGTCCCCTAATGCTTCCTTATCTGTTTCTGATGACAAGTCATCTTATGCTAGTCTTACAAGCATTTTTCATTAGTTTCATTAGGTTTTATGCACTTTCTTGCACAATAAGTAAGTGATTGGAGTGGAAATTCATAGTTATTTTGAATCAATCAAACATCATTCATTTTACACAAAATCATAAGGTTTATGATAGAATTAATTGATTTTATGAATGATGCAAAGATCTTGTGATTTTGGTGAGACTTTGATTGGTTGTTTGGTTTCTCGTAGGTGAAGAAATGAGAAAAAAAGGGGAACAATCAAAGAAGCGTTACGTTCACAAAGAGAACGCCACACTCAGCAACACTTTTGGGCTAGCGTTCACTTTGGAAGTGAACGTAGCGTTCACTTTTTGAACGTTTTCGTGTTTTTTAGCTTGGAGAGGGGAAGCTTGTGCCGTCCGTACAGCCAGGCAGCAATCAAATAATGAACATAGCGCTCACAAGGAGAGCGCTAGGAAGAAAGGCGCGCACCAAGGAACGTAACGCTCATCAAGGGAGCGCTGGAGAAGCACTCAACCAAGGAAGCACCAAAGGATAGCGCTCAGTAAGGGAACTCAGCGCTCACTAAGGCAACGCTAGGGGGAGGCAACATGCGCACCAAAGGCATGCTGAAGAAGTGAACGGGGCGTTCACTTTCCCAATTGAACGCTCCACTGGGAGCACCAAATGCACCCTGACCCACTCTCATTCAAGGCCAAACCCAAAAGCCAACTTCAAGTGTTAAATGATGGAAATAAAAAGTGTCTAAATAGGAGTAAATTTAATTTGAGAGGACCCTACCTTTTGATTTTTAACCTTTAGCCCACTTTTAGTTCTCTTTTAATTTTCTTTTGAAGAATTTGGGAATTGGGGACCAGATCTAAGTTTTCTTTGTTCATTTTCTTTCTTCTGCAACTTCTATTGTCTGTTTTGGGTCTTGAGCTGAGATAGAAGAACTCTACTGAATTTCTTCATCTCATGATCATCTTTTACTTTTTCTTTTTTATAATTCTAAGAATTGGAAATTAGATCTAAGCTTTCTTTCTGTTTTCATTTTATTTCTTCTGCTATTTCTTCTTTACTGCTTGGTCAAGAGAGTAATTGAGATCTAGATTTGCTTCTGTTCTTGTTACTCTTTTGCAATTGTCAATTTCTCCTTTAGAATTTCATAATTGAGCTAAGCTTTTTTGCTGTTTTAATTCTTCTGCAAGTTTTCATTTCTGTTTTGGTTCTTCTGCAATTTCTCTTCATCTTATACTTCTCTGATCTACTACAATTTACATTTTCTAGTTCAGCTTTGAATCCCAAAACCAAAATCCCTTTATTCTTCATGCAATTTAAGTTTCTGAGCAATTTAGATTCAGCAATTTACATTTCTTGCACTTTAAGTTTCAGTCATTTATATTTCTTGCAGTTTAAGTTTCAGCTTATTTACTTTCTTGCACTTTAAGTTTCTGCAATTTACTTCTTCTTCACTTTAAGATTCAGCCAATTTTTATTCTCCCTTTTATTTTCTTGCAATTTTACTTATATTAATCAAGTTTCACTCAAATCATCTAATATTCGCTTAACTAAATTCATCACCTAACTAAAGTTGCTCAATCCATCAATCCCTGTGGGATCGACCTCACTCTTGTGAGTTATTACTACTTGATGCGACCCGGTACACTTGCCGGTGAGTTTGTGTGGAATCGCTTTTCCCTCATGAAGTTTTTGGCACCGTTGCCGGGGATTGATATAGATTGACAATGATTAAGTAGGGTGATAATCTAGATTAAGCATTTTTTCTTTTATTTTTGCTAAGCACACTAACTGTTTGAGACTTTGTCTCTACTAATCCTAACTACACTCAAGCTATAGAGTGCTCTGTTTATGTTTCTGTGTATGTCAGAAGCAAGGAGAGAGGTCTCCACCTCTTGTGACCATGACGAGAGAACTCTCCGAAGACTAAGAAGAGAAGCAAGAGGAAAGGGGATCATTGATGAAGAGGAATCAGAGGAAGAGAACCAAGAGATGGAAGGGAATCCCCCTAATCCACCAGATGGAGTGGCCAACAATGGCCAGCCTCAAAGGAGAGTTCTAGCCTCCTACGCCTTCCCGAATGCAAAAGACTGTGGGAGTAGCATACTCACTCTAAATGTTCATGCAAACAACTTTGAATTGAAGTCTCAGCTCATCACTTCGGTGTAGAACAACTGTTCTTATGGAGGAGGTCCTTTGGAAGACCCAAATCAGCACTTAGCCATCTTTCTAAGGATATGTGATACAGTTAAGACAAATGGTGTACACCCAGATATCTATAAGTTGCTGCTGTTTCCATTTTCCTTGAGGGATAAGGCTACTCAATGGTTAGATGTATTTCCCAAAGAAACCATCAACAACTGGGAGGATTTAGTGAGCAAATTTTTGGCTAAGTTCCACCCACCTCAGAGGATTATAAGATTGAAGACAGAGGTGCAAACCTTCACCTAAATGAAAGGAGAATCACTTTATGAGGCTTGGGAGAGATACAAAGCCTTGATTAGGAAGTGTTCACCTGAGATGTTTAATGAATGGGACAGACTTCAAAATTTCTATGAGGGATTGACTTTAAAAGCTCAAGAAGCTTTGGATTATTCTGCTGGAGGCTCAGTGCAACTAATGAAGATAGCTGAGGAAGCTCAAAATCTCATAGACACCATGGCAAATAACCAATACTTCTATGCTCATCAAAGGCAACGCCAACCAGCTCAAAGGAAGGGTGTACTGGAGCTTGAAGGTGTGGACACCATCTTGGCTCAAAACAAAGTAATGCATCAACAGATTTAATAGCAAATGGAGATGATGGCCAAAAGGATTGCTGGTCTTCAAGTGGCAGCAGTGAACACTACAAGTCAACCACCAGCTAGGTAGGGACAAAATGAGGAGAACTATGAAGAGTAGCAGCAAAAGCAAGTCAACTATATGCACAACTAAGGAGCTGGACAAAATGAATTTCATGGTGATACTTACAACCCTTCTTGGAGGAACCACCCCAATTTGAGGTGGGGAGACAACCAACACCAGCAGCCTTGGCAGAGAAACTCAAACCAGAACAATTCTAGAAACACAAACCATCAAAATCATCAAAACACTAGCCAAAACCAATACAGAAAATCACAAAATAACCAACCCCAACCCAACTACTATCCACCCAACAATCCATCCACTAACCAAAATAACTATCATCCACCCTCAACATCTCATAATCAACCACAACCACCCCAAGAAGCTCAAAGGATCTCCAACTTGGAGATGATGATGGAGAAGATGATCAAGCATCAAGAATTGACCAACAATAACCATAAAGCTTCACTAAGGAATCTAGAGAGGCAAATTGGCCAATTATCCAAGCAAACAGTGGCTGAAAGAACACCCAATGCATTACCAAGTGATACCATTCCCAATCCCAAAGAAGAATGCAAAGCAATCCAATTAAGGAGTGGAATAACCTTGAAGAATGACAAAGAAGCTAACAAGAGGCCAGCTGAGAATGATGAGGACAGCAGCAAGAAGCAAGAAGGAGAAAAAGACAAGCAAGACCAGGGGAAGCTCAAGGAGAAAGAGGAAGAACCACAAGCTTCAAAGAAAGGAAAGCAAGTCATGGAGGAGCAATCACAAGAACAGAGGAAGATGGTGAAGCCTTGCACCCCTCCTCTGCCATATCCTCAAAGATTTTAGAAGGAGATCAAAGACCAACAGTTTCCCAAGTTTCTAGAAGTCTTTAAGAAGCTGGAAATCAATATTCCACTTGCTGAAGCATTGGAGCAGATGCCTCTGTATGCAAAATTCCTAAAGGAGCTTATCAACAAAAAGAAAAGTTGGAATGAAAAAGAGATAGTGATCTTGACACAAGAATGCAGTACATTGATCCAAGAAGGCCTCCCACCAAAACTCAAAGACCCTGGAAGTTTCTTTTTGCCTTGTACCATTGGTAACATATCCATTGATAAGGCACTGTATGATTTAGGATCCAGTATCAACCTGATGCCTTTATCTATGATGAGAAGGCTATTTATAGAAGAAGTGAAGCCTACACAGATGTCATTGGAGCTAGTGGATAGATCACTGGTAATTCCCAAGGGTGTGATTGAAAATCTCTTAGTCAGAGTAGGAAAGTTCATATTTCCAGCAGATTTTGTAATCCTGGACTTAGGTGAAGAGGGGAGTGAATCTATTATATTGGGAAGACCTTTCTTAGCCACAGCAAGGGCCATCATTGATGTGGAATAAGGAGAAATGACTTTGAGGGTACATGATGAGAAGATCACTCTAAATGTCTTTCAGGAAATACAGCATACTGCTGAAGAGAAAAGCTGCATGAGGGTCGAAGAAGAAGACTTGCATTGGAAAGAAAAACCCAATGAAGCACTCATCAGCTCACCCCCGAAGCAAAAGACAAACAGTGGAGAAGAGCAAAAGGGGAATGAAGATGTAAAGAATGAGAAGAGAAGGCAGGAAGAGAGTGAGGAGTTGATCACTAGGGAAACAGACCCTGACACACAGCCTGCTATCAAAACAGAAGGATCACCAAGGAAAGGAAAGAAGAACAAGAAAAGGGTTCCAAAAGGGTGGAGAAACAAAAGAATCCCAACTGAAGGATTCTCAAAAGGAGACAAAATGCAGCTGATATACCAACGGTTGGAGACAGACTCACAAACTGATGATTATTACACTGTCAATAAGATACTCTCGTTGGAGCATATAGAGATTGATCATCAAGGCACATGAAGAAGGCTCACAGTGAGAGGGGACAAGCTGAGGCACCATAATCATCAGCCACCCTAACAAGGACCCAATGTCAAGCTAGTGACAATAAAAGAGCACTCCATGGGAGGCAGCCCATGATTTAATATTCTTGCTTTTGTTTTGATTTCAATAATTAATGGTTCTTCTAGCATAAATTTGATCTCTCATGAGTAGATTTGATAACTGCACACATCATTTTGAAGCATATATTTGAGTCCTAAGTTTGGTGTGCCTAAAGGCACTTTAAAATAGCTTTTCAAGCATGATTGATCATAGAACTATTTTGGGATATATACTCATTCATTTTGTTTAAGTATATAGCCAAACATTAAGTTTGGTGTCTATATATGCTATGAATTTCAAGAAAATCACTTTTGCTCAGAGGCTCAAATTCATGAACAGATAAACCATACATTGCATCATTTTATGAGTTTATGATAGTATGGTAGAAAATAAAATGTTCCTTATAATTAATATACTAATTATGATAGATATTCATTGGGTTTCATATGAATCACTTGGCAGAAAACAAGTTTGGTGTTCACCAAAATTTTGTTCAATTCCTAAGGGGCATAGTTGGTTTTTCATAAATAAGGAACATATAGCAAATTTTGTTTTTTCTTTATTACTTTGTCTTTGATAAACATCACCGTATTTAAATTTAAATTTTGGGCTCACTATTGCTTTGATTCAATTGGATAGGTATGAAGAAATTTGAGAAAAGGACAAAACTCATGCATGTACGGTTGTCCCAAGGAGAAAAGCAAGTCACATGTGCATGTTTGGGAAGCACAATGCTGCAGGAATCAGCACCTAGGAGGCCGAACCATGTGCCCAATAAAGGAGCAATCCTTGTCCTCATCCAATTTTACATGCAAGCCGTTCATTCCCATTACCTCAACAATGATTTGCTCAATCCTCACCCTTCATTGCAACTTAACCGAATCCTCCAACCTATTGTTTTATTTCAAGACTTCATGCCTTCTATAAATTGGCAGTAGCACTTCTTAAGCCCACATACCATTGCCTTCTTCATATAAGTCTTCCATAATATTTACATCATCCCTCTCATACCCACATACATCACACAACACCCAACTTCTTCTTCCTTTCGTCCTAAGTCGTATCCTTAACCAAAGTTCATCCTATCTTCTCCCTTCTTTCCTAATTCATGGCTTCATCAAGTTCCAAAAGAAGGAAAGGAAAGGAACCAGCTGAAGCCGAACCACCAACCTATGATACCAAGAGATTTAAGTCTCAATTTCATGAATCAAGATATCACAGGTTAATGGAATCAAAAGACGTCATTCCAGAGATGGATTTCAGATTGAAAGATGAAGAATATCCCATCATGAGGAGAATAACTGTAGAAAGGAGATGGAAAATTCTATGTGAACCTCTCACAAACATAAGTGCAACCATGATAAGGGAATTCTAATGCTGTGAGGTCAAGCAAGACCAGCCCTCCCTACAAGAGCTATGTTAGGGCGGTTGAGGTAGATTTCAGCCCACCATCCATCATGAGAGTCTTATAGATAAGAGTGATACCCTATGGAGAATCCAGATTTGATGAAAGAATGACAGGGGAGAATGACCCTGATGAGATACTAAATGGCTTATGCTTTGAAGGAAAAGACTGAGAAAAGGACTCAGAAGGAGCTCCAAGCCACTTGAAGAGAATGGATCTCATACCTAAAGCCAAAGGTTGGTATGAGATAGTGAGAAGATCCATACTCCCTACTGCAAATACCTCAGAGGTTACAATAAAGAGAGCAATCCTGATATACTGCATACTTAGGGGAGGAAAAATCAATATCCCACAGCTCATAGCAGATAGCATTCAAGAGATGGCTGAGGATACTGGCGAATCAAGCAGACTTGGTCACCCAAGTACCATTTTGAGGCTGTGCAATAGAGCAGTAGTACTCTTTGAGGATGCAGATACAGATTGGGTAAAGGGAGGCAAAGGAATCACCAAGCAAAAAATGGACGGAGTCACTGAAACCCAGGAAGAGAGAAGAACTCAAGGAAGAAGAAGGAGACTACAAATGGGGGAAGAACAAACTTCTGGTGCAATGGACTTAAGCCAAATGCAAAGAGCCATTGAAGAAATGTCTGAACAATATATGAGAGCACAGGAGCAAAAACATGAGTAATACTTGAAGCAACAAGAGCAGTACTTGAAAGCCCAAGAGCAATAAGAGTATTGGCAGCAGCAAATGATGGAACAACAAGAAAACTTCCAGCTCAAGATGTTGGATCAACAGAGAGAATTTCAAGCAAGAACTTCTGATTGGCAAAGGGAACAATCGGCACACTTTCAAGAATCATTTAATAGATTGTTCCTACAACAATCCAAGCAAGGAGAGTACATCCAAAATCATTATCAATGGAAGAATATATATCATACAATTGGAGAGCATAGGAACTTGGACAGGATGGAGTATGATATAGAAACTCAAGCAAAGTTAGATTATATAGTCAGTGGCATGCCAATATTGAACTGAGAGATCAAGCTATATGTTCAATGCCCATAATTGATAGACTATCAGAGAGCAAAAGCCCAAAAAAATGTAGCACACATGCAACAAGAATTGAAGGATGCTGGGCTCTGGGATCAAGTAGACCACATTTGGGATCGTAGGTACCCTGTTGAAGAACCCCAAGAAACGAGCAAGAAGCGGAAGAAGGAGTCAAAGAAGAAAGGAGAGTCCAACAAAGGAAAAGAGCACAACAACTAGAGGTGGTGGAGTCCCTTTCATAATTTTTAATTAAATAAGGATGATGCATATCTGAAACATGATATGCCTCCAAATATTTCATGTTTTACACTTTTATGCTTTAGTAGAGTTCTTATTAGGATCTGCATAATGCTTGTTATCACTCATCTGCATTGAATTCTGTCTTGTTTCCCTTTTGCATCAATAAGAGAAAATGTTTGAAATAGAAAGTGATTGTCCAATGTAGTAGGAATTAGAATAAAGTTCAGTGGTGGTGATTGCTTGATTAGATGATAAGCTCAATAATAAAAGCTGCAGAATAGAATGTCCTTTGTAGTGTGAACTTAGTTGCTGCTATGAAACCTCCAATTAATGAACATCCCTGGAAAATGAGGAAAAGTAAGAAGGAAAAAGAAAGGAAAAAGCCAAGGATTGGCAACAGAAATGAAAGAAACAAATAATAAGGCTAGACACCAATAGCTTGGACCTTAGGACATAAGCCTGTGGTGCTTCTTGTACTAGGATATGCTTGGACAATTAGGTTCTGAGGAGTCTTTTAAAACTTGGTAACTTGGGTTAACTAATCCGGGATTACCAACCGAAAGTCCATTATCAAGAGAAACCTAGTTACAAAGCATTTAGTAACCCAAGAGGTGTTGGGCATCAATGTTCCTAAGAAGAATTGTGAGCCAAGTGTCTGTAGTGAAGAAGTGTTGAGAAAAATTGAGCCAAAAGGCTACTGCAACACTTGACACTGAGCTATCTTTAATAAAGAAGCTTCTGAAGCAAAAGAAAGAGGGAAAAAGCTAATAGGGATCAATAAAAGAGCAAGGAATTATAACAGCAACTCTAGTGAATCTTTAAAGAGGCATTTCATATCTATCAGCAAAGAATAATTGAGCTGCATTTTTGTCTGCATAAAATCCCATGGTCAAAATTCAATTACCTGCTAAATAAGGATATATATACTTCTCTGTTTCATTTCATTTCTTCTCATGTTTAGTGCTTGCTTGGGGACAAGCAAGGTTTAAGTTTGGTGTTGCAATGACAAGTCATCTTATGCTAGTTTTACAAGCATTTTTCATTAGTTTCATTAGGTTTTATGCACTTTCTTGCACAATAAGTGATTGGAGTAGAATTTCATGGTTATTTTGAATCAATCAAACATCATTCATTTTACACAAAATTATAAGGTTTATAATAGAATTAATTGATTTTATGAATGATGCAAAGATCTTATGATTTTGGTGAGACTTTGATTGGTTGTTTGGTTGCTCGTAGGTGAAGAAATGAGAAAGAAAGGGGAGCAATCAGGGAAGCGTTACGTTCACAAAGAGAACGCCACACTCAGCAACGCTTTTGGGCTAGCATTCACTTTCTGAACGTTTTCGTGTTTTTCAGCTTGGAGAGGGGAAGCTTGTGCCGTCTGTACAGCCAGGCAACGTTCAAATAATGAACGTAGCGCTCACAAGGAGAGCGCTAGGAAGAAAGGCGCGCACCAAGGAACGTAGCGCTCATCAAGGGAGCGCTGGAGAAGCGCTCAACCAAGGAAGCACCAAAGGCTAGCGCTCAGTAAGGGAACTCAGCGCTCACTAAGGCAACGCTAGGAGGAGGCAACATGCGCACCAAAGGCATGATGAAGGAGTGAACGGGGCGTTCACTTTCCCAACTGAATGCTCCACTAGGAGTACCAAATGCACCCTGACCCACTCTCATTCAAGGCCAAACCCAAAAGCCCACTTCAAGTGTTAAATGATGGAAATAGAAAGTGTATAAATAGGAGTAAATTTAATTTGAGAGGACCCTACCTTTTGATTTTTAACCTTTAGCTCACTTTTAGTTCTCTTTTAATTTTCTTTTGAAGAATTTGGGAATTGAGGACCAGATCTAAGTTTTCTTTGTTCATTTTCCTTCTTCTGCAACTTCTATTGTCTGTTTTGGGTCTTGAGCTAAGATAGAAGAACTCTACTGAATTTCTTCATCTCAGGATCATCTTTTACTTTTCCTTTTTTATAATTCTAAGAATTAGAAATTGGATCTAAGCTTTCTTTCTGTTTTCATTTTATTTCTTCTGCTATTTCTTCTTTACTTCTTGGTCAAGAGAGTAATTGAGATCTAGATTTGCTTCTGTTTTTGTTACTCTTTTGCAATTGTCAATTTCTCCTTTAGGATTTCATAATTGAGCTAAGCTTTCTTGCTGTTTTAATTCTTCTGCAAGTTTTTATTTCTGTTTTGGTTCTTCTGCAATTTCTCTTCATCTTATACTTCCCTGATCTACTGCATTTTACATTTTCTAGTTCATCCTTGAATCCCAATACCCAAATCCCTTTATTCTTCATGCAATTTAAGTTTCCAAGCAATTTAGATTCAGCAATTTACATTTCTAGCAGTTTAAGTTTCAGTCATTTACATTTCTTACAGTTTAAGTTTCAGCTTGTTTACTTTCTTACACTTTCAGTTTCTGCAATTTACTTCTTCTGCACTTTAAGATTCAACCAATTTTCATTCTCCCTTTTATTTTCTTACAATTTTACTTCTATTAATCAAGTTTCACTCATATAATCAAATATTCGCTTAACTAAATTCATCACCTAACTAAAGTTGCTCAATCCATCAATCCCTGTGGGATCGACCTCACTCTTGTAAGTTATTACTACTTGATGTGACCCGGTACACTTGCCGGTGAGTTTGTGTGGAATCGTTTTTTCCTCATCAGTTTCAAACTTTAAAAGTTCAGAAATGGACAACAGCTCCCCTGCCGCAAAGAAATCCACCATGAAATCCAAAAACAAATTTTCTTCATCACTTCTTTCAATAGCTTCTAATATTTGCATCGGCTCTGGACACCAGTAAAGAGGGAACATTTCAACTAACTTATCATCTAAGTAGAAAGGGTATTCAATTTCCGATGACCGAACTTTTACAAACATAGCTTTGAAATTTTTGAAAGAAGATTTATACAAAACAAACAATGAATAACTAGGATAGCTACTAAAGTTGACCCAGAGACCTTTTCACATATCTTTAGATTGAAATAGTAAGAAAAAGACATTTAGTGAAGGAGGAAACTCAAGAAACTTCATTAAACACTCATATGCTCTTAAAAAAGCCCATGAATTTGGATGCAGTTGGGAAGAGGCGCAGTTTAACTATGTCAAAACATTACACTCAAATTTTAAAAATGGAAACTTCAAATGTAGCACCATCAGACAAGGGGTATATAGATAGAAGTATGCCCAATTTCCCCTCCTCTCGCAGACTCTTTCTTTGCTGCTACAGGGAAGCAACTCCATGCCAACAATTGCATTATCTTTCACCAACCTTATAGAATTAAGTTAATGCAAAGACTCGGCAATATTGTAAGTCGAAGCATGATGCTTCACATCAACATGCACCCAATTGTATATGTCTTTTTTTTTAACCTCCACCACTTTATCTCTAGCCATCTGATGAATCCACATTTCATGGTATTTATTTGCTTTAATTAGGTGGATTTCATTGACTTTTCTTGCATTTATCCATTGAAATAGCATAGTTTCATGATGTCTTCCTAATTTGTGTTTGAAAGTGAAAACATGCTCTTTAGGCCTTTTTATTGCTAAATTTTATTCACTTTGATCCCATTTGGTGCCTTGATATATTTGTCAAGTGATTTCAAGTTTTCAAGGCAAGTTTGGGTTAAAAAAGTGAAGAAAGAACATTTTAAAGGGGGAAAATCATGAAGAAAATGGAGTTTGGAAGCTGCTGCAAAAATGCGTATGCACAGTAAGTTGTGCGTACGCACGACTGCATGCACGTGAGGTCATTAATGGCAAATCGCTGGGGACAATTTTTGGGCTTCCAAAATCCAATCCAGCTCATTTCTGAAGCTATTTCAAGCCAAAGTGAAGAAGGATGATGGGGGGGCAATTAGGTTTAGGTTTTCTATGCTTTTCTCTTAGTTTCTAGAGAGAGAAGCTCCCCCCTCTCTCTAGAATTAGGTTAGGTTTAATTTAATTTCCTTTAATTTCAGTCTTTAATTCTTATTTTAGTGTAGATTTCTTTATGTTTTCATATTCCTTTGTCTTGTTCTTCTTCATTTCTCTTGTTATTTCCTTTATTTTGTCACTTTTATGTTATGAACACTCTTTGTTAATTTTACTTTTATTTAATGCAATTTTATGTTTTCATGTTAATTCTTGCTTTCTTTAGTTGTTATTATGATTTTCTTGCTTTGGTAGCTTTAGAATTTATTTTCATTGCAATTTAATGTTATTTTATTTTCATGTACACCAAGTATTTGATAAAATGCGTGGCTTAATTTTTACTTAGTTTTTCTCCACTCTTGGCTTGGAATTGATGACTTTGGTGATCCTTGAATCATTGATGTCCATTCTTGTTTGATACATTAGAGTAGTTAGTTGATTTGGTCTCTATTGACTCTATGTGACCCTTAGTGTTGACATAGGACTTATGGATTGAAATCAACTATACCTATTTGACTTATCCTCGATGTTAGAGTTGACTAAGTAGGATTAACTCTTCATAATCATCATGTGTTTATGGTCAACGTCTAGGATAGGTAACCTTAGCTCTCGATTACTTGCCAAGAGATTTCTTGCATTTGAAGTTTCCTTTCTTTGAATTTTATTGCTTTGACTCTTAGTTTCTTGCATGTTAAGTTTTTCACATTCTTGGTTGAGAAATTGGGTGTTTGGATGGAATTGAGTTGTGGATATCCATTTCGCATTGTGTGAGGATTGTTAATTGGTTTGATTTTCCTTGAATCTAAGTGACCCTTAGTGTTGATTAGGACTTAGGGATTGGAATCAATTATGTCCTTTTGACTAATTCTCAAGTAGGATTGACTAATTGGGATTGATTCCACACAATTGTCATGTTTGTGGTCCATAACTAGGATAGAAATCCTTGATTACCCAATTCTCACCAAGAGTCCTTTTTATTTCTTGCATGATCATTTACTCTCATTTTATTTACATTTCTTGCCTCTCTTGCAATCATCCAATCCCCATTTCCCCATAGCCAATAATAGTACACTTAATTGCAAATCCTAGGGAAGACGACCCGAGATTTAAGTACTATTGGTTTATATTTTTTTTGAATTTAACATTTGATTGTGAGAGTTCATTATTGGTTTGGACTATGCTACCAACGAATTGATTCTTGTCTTTGATTGATTCCGAACCGACATAAATTCTCACTCATCAAATTTGGCGCCGTTGCCGGGGAGGTGCAATGGTGTATGTTATTGGCTATTGTGCATATCTGAATATTGTAAATAGTTTTTTTTTTGTTTTTTTTTTTTGTTGATTGTACATATGTTGCTTGCTCATTTATGGACATTGTGAATATGTTACTATGTGAATATGTGAATAGTTTACTTTTGCTTAGTAGCTTGTCTTTGTTAATTTTAGGAGTTTATCTTACTTTTTCTTATTATCTTTTGTTTTTTTATTTCCTTTTTCTCCTATGGATTCTCACCCATTGCATTATGAGTTTGGTTGCTATTGTGTTATAGGGATTGAGAATTTCAAGTATTTGTCATCTAGATGGAATGAAGAGAATTCACAAGAAGATTGGGTGTACAAACTTTGGAATCTCAAAAGCCATGGAAATTACAAACATGGGTGGAAATTCAAGAAACAATGGAAACACAAGCCTCTTTGATGAGAGCTTCTCAATAAAATCCAACTTAAGGGCTCTAAATAGAAGTGCTAGGTGAAAGATACCCCACCATGGTAAAACTTTTTAACTTTCCTCCTTTATTGCATTCTTGTAAATATGTCTCTTGATTGGTAGCTTGTCTTTTTAGATTTTTAGTTTTTCAATTGCTATTTTTGAATAGTTGGTAATTTTTTTTGAATTTGTCTTTGTGTCATGAATTGAAATTTTAAAGTTTTTAATTAGTTGTGGATAGTTAAAGTAGTTTTGGTAGTTTTTGTTTGTGCATATTTCAAGTGAGTAGTTAACAAATTTTGTTTTGGAAAATAAAATCTTGGTAATTTTAAAGTTGAATGTAAATAGTTATAAATTTTTGTTAATTTTTGTTTCTATGAATATTAGGATGTTGGGTGATGTTAAAAAAAAAAAAAACATTTCGTGCGTACGCACGGTCCTGGTACGTACGCACACTCAAAAACACGGCCCCTGTTCGTAGCGCTCGCACCGTTTGTACACACGCACAATCCACATTTCATTCATCGTCTCGACTATCACCACCTCCGCCAAGCCTAGAAGCCACCACCCTCCTCTTCCATTTCCTCTTCTCCCTTCTCAGAATAGCCACCATCGCAGCGCCTCCACGTCGCCACCCACCGTCACCCTCCGCTGTAGCCAGCCATTTTCTCCTCTCTCAGCGGCCTCTAACAGCTGTTGTCCCCACTTCCGCTTCACCGCGACCACCATTCCCCTCCCCCTGTTCTCTCGATTGCCTTCGAGCAGTAAGAACAGGGCGTCTCCCCTGTTTCTCATCCCTGCAACGCGGTGCTACCCTTCTTCTTCGCCGCTTCAGTCTATGAGTATCACCGCTGGTGCCGCCACTTTGGCCGGCCGCTTCCACCTTCCAGTGCTTGCCTTCCCCTCCCCTGTTCCGTTTCTTCTTTCCAGGTTTCCCCATTTTTCTTTTATTCTGTTTCGTTTGTTATATCACTACTAGTTAATTTTGTTTAGCTTATTTAGCTAGTTTATGTATGTTTAGTTGATTAGGTTGTTAGAGAATCTGGAGTGGTTAGTGGATGTAGGTTTTGTTTTGCTTACTGTTGCTGTTCGAAATGATTCTATCTCTTCCCTGAATGCTACCCTGGATGAACTATGCTATGAACGTATTACTGTTTCATTAATTTCTCTTGGTTTGTTGTTGCTAAGTGCTGCTCTGCTTGTTGCTTGGTCCATATTATATGAACTGCAATGATTTCAATTTGTGGAACTGGTTAAGTCATATGAATTCTTTTTGCTGCTTGCTTGAACCTGGGAAATATGCTGTTTACTGCTACTGTATTCTTGTTCATGTTTACCACACTGTTAATTATGATTGCTGCTGTGTTCTTGCTGATTGCCAGTGTTTGGATGAGTTCAAAATGTTGTTTGCTAATTGTACTTTCTGAAGCTGCTGCTGTTTTGGAATAACTGAATTTCTATCTGAAATTGGGGTATCCGTTGCTGGTGATGCCTTGCCTTTGTACTCAATTGGTTTCTTGATGCTGCATAATGTTTTTGTTGCTTGATTCTTGCTGAGGGCTGTTATGAATTGAATTTGATTGCCGCTGAAGTTTTATTTCATTGTTGGATTTAGTTATAAGTAATTTCTTGAATCCATGCTGCTTGCAAGTGGAATGGTTATTGTCTTGGAATGGTATTTGCAAGTTGAACTCAATGAGTAGCATGCTGCCTGAATCCATTACTTTTATTCATTGTGCTGATTTGGTGCTGTGTTTTAGGCCATTACTTTTGTTCATTGTTCAAAGAAAGCATGCTGCTTGATGCTGTTTGTTTGGGTTCATTGCTTATTTGTTTTGCCTGAATTGTTCACTGCTGTTGTTGCTGTCTGTTGGCTTACATGTTTATTTCATATGAATTCACATCTGGTTTTTGTGTTTAATTGTTGCATTCATATGGAATCTGAATTGATTGATTGAGTTTGGGAAATAGTCAATTTACCGCTGAAATGCTGCCGGATTTTTCCTAACCATGTTTCATTAAATAACATTGTTTTATTTGGTGCAACAAGCTTCTATTTGACGAAATTCTGTGTCAATAGAATCTTGTTTGCTAAACGGTTTTGGAAAATTCCTCAAGAACTTGTTTACAAGTTTTGGTCATGCTTATAACATTCTTTGCTTGTTTATAATGCTGATTTACTTCTATGCATTGAATAGTTCAAGTGAATTTTCAGATTGACCATAAACTTGGTTTTCATTTGAATTTGAGCCCCATTTGCTTGCTTTCACAAGTTTGATGATTTCTTCTACCTATGTGGCTAATTTGATTCATTTTCTCTATGCCCAAATTACCTTTAGTCACATAGTGCATAAAATTTTCAACTCTTATCTCAACCTTGTGACCTTCATGCCTCATTGAAATTTGGTGTTTGAATTTCATTTATGTGCATTGTTCATTAAAGTTTTGACTTGCCAACACCAAATTATTTCAACTTATGCCAATTGCTTGTGATTAATACTTATTTGATTATGTGCTCTACACATACATGTGCATTACTTGTTTTGGCATCTTGAACTTTTGAAAAGTGAATAGAAACTTGCTTGTTTTGACATTTTTAAAACTTTTTGGAATTAAGGGACTTGTGATTATGCACCTAACTTTTGATTTTTCTTCCACTTCTTTTACTAACTTTTTCTTTCTTTTTACATAACGTTTAACCTTTGTTTTCTTTTTCAACTAACTTTTTCTTTTTCTTCACCTCACCTTTAACATTTCTTTACCTTTCAATTAACCATTTTCCTTTTTACTAACATAACTTTTAACTTTTAACTTTCCTTTTTATTTCTCAACTAACATTAACTTTTAACTTTTAACTATTTTCTTTCTCTTTGTGCATAGTAACAATGTTCCTTCCTTCTTTTATTCTTCGATAAACAAGCAAGTTAGCTTTCCTCATGTCCTGAATTTGATTGGAAGTTGCTTTTGTTTGATTTGATTTGATTCTCATGTATGCTTCCATTCAATTTCCATTTTCTGTTCACTTCTGTTATATGTTGCTAGGTGATGCAGTTTCTGCTTGTTATCTATTTATCATACTTCCTTGATTGTGTGCCTCTAGATTATGTTCATATCCCCATTTCCCTTCTTGTTTTGCAGATGGCTGATAGAAAAGGGAAGGGTAAGGCCACAAGCTCCGGAAAAAGAAAGCGGACTTCTCAGTCTGCTGATACCAATGATGCTGCATTCTATGCAAGGCGTATCAGTGGGAGTGACAGAGAAGCTCAGAATACACCTCCCACTAATAAACATAAGTTCAGCAATGCGTATTCGGAGCGGAAGTTTGAAACATTCCAAAAAAGGAACTTACATGTTGAGCGGGAACTCCATATCCCGGATGAGTTGAGCCAGTATACTGATGATCGGATTGCTCAGCGGGGTTGGAATTTCCTAGGTCAGGAGCTTCCAACGGTGAATGAATCATGGGTCAAGGAATTTTATGCGAACTACTTCAATGGGGCCCTTGATGCAGTTTACCTGAGAGGCCAGCAGATTCTGGTCACTGAGGAGGCGATTAAGCATGCCCTCCACCTTGAGCTTGGACCGAGTGGTAAAGATGCATATGAAGAGGCTGAAGGTGGGAGGCACATGAAGACTTTTGATTGGGACCAAGTCTTAGCTGTGATTGCTGAGCCTGGGAGTCAGTGGATATATGGTGCTGATAAGACGACTCCCTTGGGTATCCGTGTCGGTTCTTTGACATATGAGGCCCGTATTTGGCAGCAGCTGCTGTCCAACTATGTGATGCCAAGCACCCATGAGACAAGGGTTACTGCAGATATGGCTGTTATGGTCTGGTGTGTCTTGGAGGGCCGTGAGTTACACCTTCCACGGCACATTAGACGGTCCATGGGGCGGGCTCACTATATGGGCAACCTAGCCTTCCCGTGCTTGATTACTCAGCTAGCCACGGAGGCTGGGGTTCTTTGGATGACTACTGATCAGAGACCAACAGTCGCTGGCCATAAGAAGATCATTCCACATGGCGATTGGCCAGGACTTGAGCTAGCACTTGGACGACGCAGCAGACGGACACCAGCACCTTCTACAGAGGCGAGACCTTCCACATCAGTCCCTTCAGCTTCAGCACCTACCGATGCAGCACCACCAGCAGTCCTACAGCCACTCTTCAGCCTGATCCACCAGTTGTCTGACGACATAGCCAGTTCAGAGCGTCGCAACCAGCGACGTTTTGAACAGCTAGAGCGTCGCAGCCAGCGACATTATGAGCATTTGAGGAGGCTTATTCTCTCCGGCGGTGTTGACATTCCACCTGAGCTTGACACTCTACCCGAGCGTTCTGAGGAGGCCCGAGACCCACCAGCAGACACAGGAGCCGATGATAGTGACAAGTCTTTCCACTCCGCTTGATCTGAGCACCGAGGACGGTGCTACATCTTAAGTGTGGGGAGGTTGTCCTTCAACAAGCATATTTTGGGTGACAATTTCATTTTCAAACACTTGTAGTTTAGTTTTTATTATTATTATGCTTTTTAGTTGCTTTGTATATATTTTATCCTCTTGAGAAGCTTCTTAGTTTAGTTTATTGCACTTTTTGATTTTGCTTGTACATAACTTAATATTATATAGTAGTTATGCATATTTTGATATTTTGCTCTTAATTTTGGCTTGTACATATGTTTTTTTTTTTTTTTTGTTTTTTTTTTAGTCTTGATTGTGATTTGGGAATGACGTGATGATTGCACCTAGTTTGATTTCCTATATACTTGCTATTTTGGTTTGATTGAAATTAGGAATTAAACTTAGGATTTTTGACCTTTTTCATCCAATCACACTATATACATATATAGAATAAATGTTAGTCAATTAATGAAATTTCCAAGAAGCTTACTCTTTATATAGGGCATTGAAATTCAAATTGAATTGAGCTGAAATCTTTTGAAACTTGCATGATTTATACATTGTGGAATATGGTTTTTGAGTTAAAGAACATACAACATGTGAGTTTTTGAGCCTTATTGTGTGGTTACATCATTTAACCACTTATTTCATTCTTGTATGTTGCTCTTCTCTATGATTGCAATCTTGGGTTTGTTTAATCCTATATATCCATTGTTTAATGTATATTTATGTGATTGAGGCCATTATTTCGTTATAGCTCACTTAACCCAAATAGCCTAGCCTACCATTTCATTCACATTTGTTTGCCACTTTGAGCTTATGAATGCCCTCTTTTTGTTCTTTATTTTGCCACATCATTAACCTTAAGCGAAAAACAATTAATTATCCTATTTGAATCTTTGAGTAGCATAAGTTAGTGAGAATGTGTGATGTTTAAGTGTGGGGAAAATGTGAGAACTTTGGTTGATGAATAGGTACTTTATTCTTGTTGAAAAGTCTTGGAAATTTAGGTGCATATTTATGTAATATTATAAAAACCATATGCATTGATGAGTTGGTATATATATTATGTTCTTGGAAAAAAAAGAAAGAAAAAACAAAAAGAAAAAGAAAAAAAGAAGAATGAAAAAAAAATCAATGCATATGTTATGAATTGAATTTGATACATGAGTGTGTGTATATATGTAAAAGTGAGATTTTGGGTAGCTAAGTTTGATATTAGAATTTTATAGGGTATGTATGTGTTAGTGAGAACTTAGGTTAATCAAAGATTTAAATGCAAGCTCACTTAGCCATATGTATATCCTTTACCTTTACCCTTAGCCCCATTACAACCTTAAAAAGACCTCATGATTTTTGCATATGTACATTAAATTTTTGTTGATTGGTTAGATGAAGAACAAACTTTAGAAAGCATGATTAGAGGAGAATTGAGTGGATTGACCCTAAACACTTTTGAGCGACTAGAGTGCATACACATATCCGGTGAGGGTTCAATCACTCAATTCCATATTTCCACCTATGATCATTGCTTATCTTGCAAGTTTACTTAAATTCTTTTATATGACTCAATTCAATTGTGAATAGGATTTGGTTATAATTGCTTTAGCCCTTGGTTGTATATAGATGTTTTCTTGGAAATTGATTTATTTGGACTAATTATATACATATAGATAGTTAGATAGTATGGTTACATATATATAGATAGATTGAATAATTGTTGATTCCCCTTCTTGTCTTCCTTTGGTATAGCATGAGGACATGCTATTGTTTAAGTGTGGGGATGTGATGAATCCACATTTTATGGTATTTATTTGCTTTAATTAGGTGTATTTCATTGACTTTTCTTCCATTTATCCATTGAAATAGCATAGTTTCATGATGTCTTCCTAATTTGTGCTTGAAAGTGAAAACATGTTCTTTAGACCTTTTTATTGCTAAATTTTATTCACTTTGATCCCATTTGGTGCCTTGATGTATTTGTCAAGTGATTTCAGGTTTTCAAGGCAAGTTTGGGTTGAAAAAGTGAAGAAAGAGCATTCAAAAGGGGAGAAATCATGAAGAAAATGGAGTTTGGAAGCTGCTGCAAAGATGCGTACGCACAGTGATGCGTGCGTATGCACAACGGTGACTTCGTGCAAGGATGCGTATGCACAATGGAAATTTTGCGCAAATATGCGTACGCACCGTAAGTTGTGCATACGCACGACTGCATGCACGTGAAGTCATTAATGGAAATCGCTGGGGGCGATTTTTGGGCTTCCAAAGCCCAATCCAGCTCATTTCTGAAGCTATTTCAAGCCAAAGTGAAGAAGGATGAAGGGGGGCAATTAGGTTTAGGTTTTCTATGCTTTTTCTCTTAGTTTCTAGAGAGAGAAGCTCTCCCCTCTCTCTAGAATTAGGTTAGGTTTAGTTTAATTTCCTTTAATTTCAGTCTTTAATTCTTATTTTAGTGTAGATTTCTTTATGTTTTCATGTTCTTTTGTCTTGTTCTTCTTCATTTCTCTTGTTATTTTCTTTATTTTGTCACTTTTATGTTATGAACACTCTTTGTTAATTTATTTTATTTAATACAATTTTATGTTTTCATGTTAATTCTTGCTTTCTTTAGTTGTTATTATGATTTTCTTGTTTTGGTAGCTTTAGAATTTATTTTCATTGCAATTTAATGATATTTTATTTTCATGCACACCAAGTGTTTGATAAAATGCTTGGCTTAGTTTTTACTTAGTTTTTCTTCACTCTTGGCTTGGAATTGATGACTTTGGTGATCCTTGAGTCATTGATGTCCATCTTGTTTGATACATTAGAGTAGTTAGTTGATTTGGTCTCCATTGACTCTATGTGACCCTTAGTTTGACATAGGACTTATAGATTGAAATCAACTATACCTATTTGACTTATCCTCAATGTTAGAGTTGACTAAGTAGGATTAACTCTTCATAATCATCATGTGTTTGTGGTCAACGTCTAGGATAGGTAACCTTAGCTCTCAATTACTTGCCAAGAGATTTCTTGCATTTGAAGTTTTCTTTCCTTGCATTTTATTGCTTTGACTCTTAGTTTCTTGCATGTTAAGTTTTTCACACTCTTGGTTGAAAAATTGGGTGTTTGGGTGGAACTGAGTTGTGGATGTCCATTCCGCATTATGTGAGGATTATTAATTGGTTTGGTTTCCCTTGACTCTAAGTGATCCTTAGTGTTGACTAGGACTTAGGGATTTGAATCAATTATGCCCTTTTGACTAGGACTTAGGGATTGGAATCAATTATGTCCTTTTGACTAATTCTCAAGTAGGATTGACTAATTGGGATTGATTCCACATAATTATCATGTTTGTGGTCCATAACTAGGATAGGAATCCTTGATTACCCAATTCTCACAAAGAGTCCTTTTTATTTCTTGCATGATCATTTACTCTCTTGCTATTTACATTTCTTGCCTCTCTTGCAATCATCCAATCCCCATTTCTCCATAGCCAATAATAGTACACTTAATTGCAACTCCTAGAGAAGATGACCCGAGGTTTAAGTACTCTCGATTTATATTTGTTTTGAATTTAACATTTAATTGTGAGAGTTTGTTGTTAGTTTGGACTATACTACTAACGAATTGATTCTTGTTTTTGATTGATTCTAGACCATCACCATCACCGAAAAAACAAAAAAAAAGGCAAAGAACTACTAACCTTTTGAAGTCATGTCCTTTTTAGCTTCAAACAAAGTCTAGTAGATAATTCGTGTCTCTTTCCAAAGGAAAAATGGTAATAAAGAAACAAATAACACCACTTTATGAACTCCCATTAAACTAACGGTTGGATTAGAAAACTGTTCACTACCATGGTGATAGGTGGTGGTGATCTTCTCGAAATAACCGCACAAGAATTTATTACAAGGCCCACGCCTTTTTGTATTCCAAAAATAGTAAAACAAACAAAACCAAGCTTGCCCTGCTTACTAAAACGGTGCACATTGAGCTTGTGGGCTCAATAAAGATAAAACACTATTATGAGGTATAAGACTGTAAAGAAATCTCAACTTGCTAACAACAATTTAGCAAGTCAAGCTTGGGGTTGTGTTCCATAACCCTTATACTTCGGATAGATAAGGTTCTATCTCGGATTCTTTTTCAATATTTTCAAAATAAATAATTGTCTCCCCCAAAGAACGGAGATGGCGGTGAGAGATTGATTACTCTAAACAACAATAAATAGTAGCATTAACTAAACAAAAAGGACAGATCGAGAATACAAATTACAATCCTAGTATTTTCGTTTCTGTTTTACACTCTAATAAATATACTATTGACTTGGGCATTGGAGTCCTTTTTGCAGGTTTCACGATCGTGCTCGAGCTCCAGGGATTATCCAGTACTATTGTCCAAGAAGTGTTGAAGCATTCACCCTCTAACAGCGATGAGCTATAACTCGGAGTATACTTGACAGAACACCTACGACGATTATTTTCTTTTTAAATTTATTTTTATTAGTAAATTAAATTTGAAATTGCCCACTATTTTCTAAAAAGGATCTGAAAGCGCGAAAAGCGAGAGTATGAGGGAGTACAAAAATTTGAAACAGTTACCTAAAAGAGCAAAGAACATGAGTCTCTACATTAATCTAATATTTTAATTTTTTTTAGTGCAGTAATAGTAGGAGGAGAAAATCAATAAACGAGAAATTTAAATAAGTGATGGAAGAAGAAATCAAATTAAAAAGACTAGAAGTTGAATATTCCTTGTAGCCGTTACAAATTTGAGAATAAATTTAAATAAAATTTTTATATACTCTTTTTAAGTATTAAAAAATTGAATTATTTTAATCGTAATTTTTTTATAATAATATACATATCTCGTTTACACTTATGAATGTATCTCGTTTATTCTGTCACTACAAGAATTTCACAAATTAGCGACGAATTTTTGCGAGAAATATGTTTTGTCACTAATCCGTCACTAACTTGCGAGGAATTAGTGACGCACTAACGACAAAATTAATGAGCGGTCACAAAATACCTGAACTTGAGAAAAGCAACTGATTAGCGAGAGATTTACGAGTAAGTTTGTTTCTCGCAGATTGACTTTTGTGGCTAAAAAAAGAGCGGGGAAAATTTCCTCACTAATTTGTCACAAATTAATTAGCGAGTGACAATGTTCTAGCAAATCAGTCACTTAGGGGTTCAATCGAATAAAGGTAAAGTAACGAGTGAAATTATTGTCACTATTCCATCGCAAGTGTTTGATATACAATTAGCGAGAAACAATTCACACACTAGTTCGTCGCTAAATAAACTTTGTGCGAAATGGCTAATTAGTGAGGAACAACGTTCCTAGCTAATCCGTCACGAAGAATTGAAATGCATTTTGCGATGGATAATTTCCTAGCTAATTTGTCACCAAAGTTTTTATTTTTTAGCGAGCAACTAGTTTCTCGCTAATTTGTCGCATAATATTGTAAAATTCAAAATAAGAGTAGCGACAGAAAATAGTCGTCGCTAACTCGTCACAACAGATAAATAATTTAGCTAAGGAACTGTTCCTCGCTAATTAGTCGCTAAAGTGAAAATACGGATATTGAGCGCCTAGGACCTAAGTAGTGAGAAATTTGCGACCGTTTAACAACTGACACAGTTTGTTCGCTAATTTCAAGTCGCTGATTAGCGGGCGAAATACATTTGTCGCTAAGTTGTCGCAAGTTTAATTTAGCGAGCGACTTGGCAAATGCAATCTTGTCGCAAAGTAAAAGCTATATCCTACCTATTTTGTAGCAAATTAATCGCTAATCTCGTTGGAAATCCGTCGCAGAGTTATAACAAATCCAAAACTGATCAAGAAAATTTTATAAGTAACTAGTCGCAATTGAGTCACTAATCAAAAGCTTATTTAGTGAGGAATTAGCGACTGTTTAACAACTGATATACTTTTCTCGCTTATTTCATGTTGTTACTAATTTATCAGAAAAAATATTAGTCCCATGTTGCTACTAATCACTAACCACTATATACATCCATGGAAAATTTATGAAAAAAATCATTAAAAAAGTAATACAAATGATTTTAATTTATTTATTTTAATATAAGATCATTGATATTTACATAAATATTTTCGTATTTTTTTAAAAAAAATCTTATCTACCTTATAAAATATTTTTTAAAATTTAAATTCTTTTTAAAAAAATCAAAATGAAAATTTGAAAACAAAAGAAAAAAATAGTAACTCAAAAAATAAAAAAGCATTTAATTTCAAAAATTTAAAACGTACCTATAAGAACTTTTTTTTATTATTTCAAATAAAAAATTGCGTATAAGCATTATTTCTAATGCTTTAAATCAAAATTTGAAAATTCTATTATCGTTATTTTCTCCCTTCAAAAGCGTGGCTATGTCTCCTATTGGCACACTTTCGAAGTGTAGCTAACACTAACTCAATTGGCACGTTTATCGCTATACTTTTTGCATATTTGGAATGCTTTAAAAGCATAGCAAAACCCAGTTTTTCTTGTAATGCGAGATACTTATCGATTTGTTACTAGTTTAAAAGGAATTTGCGATGACATTTTGCGATAGTATTACAACTAATTGACTGCAGATTATTTCCTAGCAAATTAGCGACTATTTCATAACTCTACTTTCTCATTTCGAATAGCTTTGGTTTAGCGACAAAATTCCTACAAATTTGATTAAGGATTTTTAAAGATTAGCTATAGATTTGCTACAAAATGTGACAGATTTGTGATCATATTAGCGGACAACTTGCGACGAGTTAGGTTCGGAAAAATTCCTCTCGAATTAGCGTCAACTAATCATTCCATTTTGTCTACGAAGTTAGCTTGCATTTAGCGATGAGTCTGCTGCAGTAGAGTGTGTCGCTAATTAGCGACTACCGTTTAGTCTATTTCTTCAATGGAATTAGCTTTTACTTTGGTGATGGATTTGCGACTATCTATTCGGTAGCAAAAAAATTTTCCGATGAATTAGCGACTGTTGTGTTTGCCTCACTGATTTGCGACTTGTAATCAGCGAGGAAAGCATTAGTAGCTAGGTGGTAGCTAATCCGTCACAAATTATATTTTGCGTCGGATTAACGACGATTTTACAACTCTTTTTGTGGTAGCTAATCGACCATATTCTTGTAGCATGTAAATGAGAAATATATATAATCATTTCATTTACACATTAAACAAAATATGTAATGTGACCTATAAATATAAATAATGTCCAAAATACTTATTTCAATAAATAAAATAATTAAAATATTTATTTAAAAAAAATTTCGATGTTAATTGATATAGAGTTATAGATTTTTTTTTCACAATCAGACTTATACGTGTATATCATATTGCATGAGAGACATATGAAAAAGCGGATCACGTCAATCAAAGAGTAGTTACCGTATGTGTGTGACTTTAGCCTGCAGTTGTTTTTGTGGACATGACAGAGAGATATAGATAGTAAATATCTAAAAATTGTTTAGATAGAGAGATAGTGTTTCGAGGACAGTTTTTTTTTTTTTTTTGTCTACTTTTCAATGAAGGACAATAATGAATACGAGATTTGGGAGAGTAGACACGGATTTTTAATGAAAATTTGTTTCTTTTTATCCATAGATAATTACCACTTTTTTAAAAAGAAAAAAAATCATAATTTGGGATTCTTCATGCATCGTCGTTCTCAAAGGTTCTGAGATACTCTTCTCTTTTTTTATTTCTGTGTTTTTCTTCTTTCATTGTGTTCTTCTTCTTCTTTCAATTGGAGTAAAAATACTAAATTTAATACCTATTGAATCTCCCAATTTACATAATAAAAAATTCGGAAGCAGATAAATAAAAAATTAAAGAAATACGAAAATAAATTGTATCCAAAATCTTTTGAATATTGAGTTGGTAAAAAAGACTGAATTGACAAAAGCAGAATTTAGCAAGTATAGCATGTATTATTTTTTTATCGTCCTTCAATAATTGGGGGAATGGTTAGACATGAGAGATAGAGAGAGAGAGAGAGAGAGAGAGAAGGTATGAGAGGTATATCTATTTTAGTCATTTTGCATAATATTTTAGTCTTATCCATGTGTATTCAAACATAATATTAGATATTACATTAATATTTTATACATTATATTTAGATACAATTAGGGGTGTGCATGGGTCGGATGAAACCGGGTTTTATGTGACCCAGACCCGACCCAAAATATATACCGGGCCTATTTGTTAGACCTGAACCCGGTCCTAGACCTGATGAAACCTATACACTTTTGGGTCACGATTATACCGGGTAAAAACTGGGCCATTAACATTATATTACCTTGATACCTTCTTGTAAGCTAGCATGTGAAAATATCTAAATTTCTAAGACTCCAACCATTATTTGACATGGTAAATTTTACTTAGAAAAATATAACAAGAACCAACTCTTCTCTAAAATTAAAACATAACCATAATCAATACTGATATTGTTTAATAACACCAAATATTTAAATCAATACAAATAACACAATATTATGCATTAGTCTAATGTAAATCTCGCTTAAATCGGTAAATAATTAGTCAATAAATTGAATTTCAATTAGAAAAATAAAAAAATGTAAAACTAATATCAAAATAGGATAGATCTCCTCAAAACGAGAATTTTGATACCAATTTCGAAAAATTTGGCCCAAAATTGGACTGGAAAAGCCGAACCGGTTGAACCGGGACCCAAACCAGGCCCGTGGGTCCAACCGGGCCCATAACTTAAAGGAAGCAGAAGCTCCTTCTTCCCCCATTCAGCAACAACACCAACGAACACATTTGGGGAGGAAGAGAGCTCCTTAACCCTCACCAAACCTTCCAACCACCATAACTTCCCCGTTTGAGCTCCGATCGCCGCACCGTTCGTGGCCACGTGTCCAGCGCGTCGAGCTCTACAATTCTGTCGAATCAATTTCATTGGTAAGCTCCAATTCCATATCAGATTTTCTACCTCCTTTTCTATTCTTGAATTGAAACCCTATAGTGAGATTTTGCCAATTTGGTGTTCTAGGTTCGATTTAGCTTGCGGAGCTTACTGGGTTTGAGTTGCTACGCGTGTGGGAGCGGTAAGGATTCCCTAAACCTTAATTCAATTTTGATTTCATTAGGTAAAATCTGAATTTGGAATTTATATGTGTATTAGGTATGAATTAAGTTTATATACAAGCATTGGAATTGAAAAGTGAGCATTTGGAGGCTTGGTGGTGATTGAAGCTTAGATTGTGGCTGGTTTCCTTGAGCTTGAAGGGCTGTGCTGTGACTTGGGTGGCTGCCTTGGACTAAAGATAGTGATCGGCTAAGGTATGGTTTAGGTTTCGCGCGTTTAACATATAAGATTTTGTGAAAACTTAGGCTAGGGAACCATAGGTTAAGTTGAAATGGTGAAATGTATTAAATGATTAGCTTTGTGATGATGTTGGATAAATTAATGATTGAGCTTGTGTTGGAATTTATGAGCATGAGTTGTTGGTATTTTTGAATATGTGTTCTTGAAATTATTAATGAAGGGTTGATGATGATGTTGATATATGTTAATGGAATTCGGTGGTTATGGCTTGTTGAATTAGTTAAAGGTGATTTGTGAGTGGTTATTAATGAATGGAGAAAATGGGTTAATGAATTTTAAAATGGAAGCTTATGGTTGGAAAGGGTGGATTTTTGAATAATGTATGAGTTTTATGAATTGGTGTAAGTATTGATGTGTTAGTAGATAGTATTAATGAAATGGGGCTTGATATGTTATGAATGTGCAGGTTTTATGGGTAAGGAATATGAATTTGGTGAAAATGAGGTTTGGGTGTAATTTGGTAAAAAATGATTTTTGATGAACTTTGGTTGTCCACAACTTGCTCTTTAAATTTTGGATGGAAATGTGGTTTGTTTCAACTAAAAGATGGTTTTACAAGCTTTTGAACGATATAAATTTTGTAAAAAATAGAATTTTGTAGAGAAAGTTATGGACGATAGAAGTTTGGTGTAAAAAAGTGTATTATGCAAGTGATAAACTTCTGGTTTAGCAACTTTATGGACAATTTGCCTTGTTTTGGAAAAACGTACATCCACGCGTACGCGTGGCGTGACATTTCAAACAACGCATGCACGAGTAGCCATGCGTGCACGTGATGAGCCAACCTGCATGACCACGCGTACGCATGGTAAGGGACTGCGCGCGCGTGCTACTTTTTCACACTACCACGCGTAAGCGTGGCCCACGCGTACGCGTGGCCCCGACTTGCTGCAAAACTGGATTTTTGGTGTTTTAAACCAGATCTTCACTTCTAAACCTCAATTTTTCTTCCTTCTAGACTTAAGGTATAGTACTAAGTCCAGTAGCTAGTTGAAGTTAGGAAAATAAGGTAACTTGGAAATGAAGAAAAGGAAAAATATGAGGATTTATAAGAAAAATAGATGAATATTAAACGAAGTTATGATGCCATGGCTTGAATGAATGGATAACTAATGATTATGAACATAAAATGGCTTATGAATGATGTTATCTGAGATCCGAATTTTTCTGGGTAACAGAACCGTGACTTGCCACCGCGTGTTCTAGGATGAATCTCGATACTCTGTTGACCCTACGTCGTAAGGGTGATCGGGCACGTATAAATTTCCGGGTATGAATACCCCCATTGAGTGATTAAATGATGAATGACTGTGAAATCTATGCATAGACTCATGGGATGCGCAACGGGGGACAGTCTAAGGTTTTCGGACTTGTCAGGTTGGCTGGATAACCGACAGATGAGCCTCATCAGCCATAGAACATGCATACATCATGGGTTTGCCTAATTGAATACATACAACCATAAGACTTGATTGCTATGCATTACCTGGGTTTGCCTAATTGAATACATACATCCTACTACCTGTGATACTTGCTACTTGCACTATCTGTTTCTACTTGTGCGTGAACTTCTTTGGTTGCTTGTCTCTGCTGGATTATGGATGATGGAGGAACAGAGGAAGGGTAAAATAGGTTGGTGTTGATGTTAGGTTTAAAAGTGAGTAAGTTTAGGAAGGCTTAGAGTACCTACCCCTATTTATGGCTTCTGCTTAGAAATTAAGTTTTATAATTGTATGACGGAGTCTTAGGATTGCCTCTGGCATTCCCAGAACCTTATTTATTATACGCGTGGCACCTTTACCATGCTGAGAACCTCCGATTCTCATCCCATACTGTATTGTTGTTTTTAGATGCAGGTCGAGAGGCTCCTCGCTAGGCATCTGGATCTTTGAAGTGGAGTAGTCCCTGGGTTATTTTGGGTTTTGTGATTGTATATATATGTACCTATGTACTTAGCTTGCTCTCCAAGAAACTTGTTTATTCTGCTCCTCATAGAGGTTGAGAGAGAGATAAGATCTTATTTTGTATTTTGTGTATTTTGGGATACCTATATATATCCTCCGGCCAGCCTTGGTTTCGCAGGCTGAGTCAGGAGCTAGTTATGTTGTATTCTTGGCCTTCTTTTACTCTGTCGCTTATTCTTATCCTTATCTTCTAGGTTTCTTAGCACGCAAGTAATCCTATTTCTTGAGCGTTGCGCTTTTTATTTTGCAATTTTGTTTTACTCGTTTTTCAATGCTCCTAGTATATTATCTCTTTTCACTATATATATATATTAACTGATTACAGGTCCGTAACACCACACTACCTCTGTTCTACGACTTAAGCATAAAACTCTATGTAGTAGGGTGTTACATCTAAAGTCTTACGCATTTTAAATATAAAATATTAACTTATAGTCTTATATATAATGACTAATAACACAAATTATTAAGGTTTACAATACTTAAATCTCACATAAGAATAGTCATCATCCATCACTAATAACACAAAATATTAATTGTGTATGATGATCAGGCCACCGGGCCGAGTTCGGGTGACCCAAGCTATGCCCTGGACCCGACCCAAAATAATGATCGAGTCTATTTTTGAGACCTTATCCGACCCTAGACCCGGTAAAATCACAACAAATTAGCTCCTAAAATATTCAGATTCGGGCCGGATCTTCAAACCGGGCCGAATCATGCATACCCCTAAATACAATATATAAAAAATAGTTTTTAATATTTCTATTTTATAATCTTTGTTTTAGTATCATGTTCTTTGTTATCTACAGAAACAAACGCAGCCTTAACGCTGTTACTATTTCTTGGGTTAACTTTGACTATGAATACACAGTAGCCAATTAAATTGTATTCCAATGTAAAAAAATGATCAAATAATATACAATATATTTTGTTAAGGAGTAATATAGATACACTAAAAATGAAATAATTGATAATATAGTTGATTGAATTGAGATGAACCCATTTTCATCATATGATAATTTAATTAAAAATAAATAAATTAAAATGATACATGGAATTTTAACATTATTCTTAATATTGAATATATATGCTTAGTTTTTTCGTGATTTATATTCTTTTATTAATTAAAAGAAATTAATAATATTATTGTAAATGTAAATAAATAAATATTATAAAATTAAATATTTTTATTAAAATAATCACTTAAGTAAATTATTTATTGTTAATTATATTTATTTTACCTCAAACAAAATAAAAAGTATATCACAAATTTAGTCATTATATATTTGTATACTTTACATGCAAAAATATTTCATGGGAATAAATAATCATCTACTTGTATTTACATATAATTAAATATATTATTTTACACAATTTTCTAATAAAATAATTATCACCAGAATAATCAATATTAATATAAAAGAATAGTCAAATTTGACATAATGGAATAATTAAATTTTTTCACGAATGCTAAATATGTACTTTTATATAGTGGATTTTTTTTGTGTTTATGTAGTATAGTTAAAAATTATTTGACATACTTTTTTCATATATCAAAACTAATTTCAGTATAAAATTTTGAGTAATTATCTAAACTAATTCTTGAAATTTTTAAAATCGAACATTTTAATTTTCAGATTTTAAAATACACAAAACGATTTTTAACGTTTATTTTTGTTAGACAATATATTTTTTTCTTTAAGTCACTAACAATGATGGTTAACCGAAAAAAAAATTTTTGTCCAACTAAAGTAAATATTAAAAAATATTTTGTATATTTTAAAATCTGATAAACTAAAAGTGTCTAATTTTAAAAATTTTAAGGATTAATTTGGATAATTATTCTAAAATTTTATAACTTACACGAATTTAAACTGATATATTATAATTTTATTTGAAGCTAAGTTTTAACAAAATTTAATAAAAATAATCTTAATAATAGGTAATTATAGTTCAGTGGTTATACTGATTAGATAATCACAAGATAATTTAAATAATAAGTTATTTGAGAAATAATTTTATCCATTTGTCTTAAATAAAGTTGCACTACATAATTGTCCTCTTTTTTAATATGTAAATCATGGTATTTAGGTAAGTTTTAAATTTCATCATAAAATTTATGAACATACAAGGATTTAACTACTAAATCGTTGCAATGTCCCGGCCCCGTGTATACTTAAGACTTAGTAGTAGTATTGCTTTTGAAATAAAATTTATTATATTTTCATCCTACTAAATCGTGGTATATTCATAAGTTAAAAAAAAAAAAGAAAAAAAAAAGAAGACAATTGTGTAATGCAACTTCATTTTAGGACAACTGAGTAAAATTATTTTTCAAATAATTTATTTATATAAATTATGTTAAATAAAAAGTAAAGTTTTTGTCTCCAATATTTTTATCCTATTTAAGTTTTTAACGTTTTAAAATCGTTTCAATTTTGGCTCGCCATCAATTCTGTTAACAGATCTATACAATATTAAACCAATTTTAAAACGTTAAAAACTTAAATAGGACGATTTAAACGTTAAATACAATTTTAGAACTTACCTCAAACGTTAAGAACAAAAATAATACTTTTTTTTTGAAAGCAAAAGAACTCAACACACTAATGTGGAGCAAATAGCAACAAACAACATAAACACGCAGGCAACTCCAAAAGGTACCATAACCCAAAGAAAAGAAATATGCATGTCATCTCCGGCATAGCTATCAACAACACTAGGAATGTACGCCTCTCCACTCGTCGCAGCTAAGCATGGTCATGTTGATGATATTTTCTACGCCTTTGCTTTTATTCTGAAATATCATCCTATTCCTCTCCATCCAAATGTGCCAAATGATCGCACAGAAGCACCTCAAACGCTGCTTTCGATCCTCTTTTCTACGCGGCTCATCTGTCCAACTTAGGAAGTGGTCCTTCACTAACCCCAGAAAAGGCCAGTGCCGGCCAAACACAGATATCCAAGCACTCCACATCTGCCAAGCAAATTCACAGCCAAGAAACAAGTGATGTACTTGCTCAACATCCTTATTACATAAAACACAATTCTTATCGTCCTAGCTAAGAATCCTGAACCGACTTAGCCGTTCCTTGGTATTCACCCTGCCTACCAGGACAAACCAAACAAATAGCTCCACCGTACCCTTGGTGGAACCAACCCTTTCCATATCGTCTTCGTGAAGCTATAGCTGGTAACGTCCTCTGATAGCATTCCTTCTTGTAGCACCTGCATAAAGGATTTAGTCGAAAAGATACCAAGTCTATCATATTTTCACACAACTCTATCCTCTATATTATTCGCTAGCCTCACAGGTCTCATAGCCTCATGCAGCTGACTCAGAATGTCTAACTCCCACTGAAATAGCTCTCGCCTCCATTGGAAGTTCCAAACCCATTCTAACCCATCCCAAAACCCACACTCCCCAATAACCTAATCACATTGGTTTGAAAAAGAGAAGAGCCTGTGGAACCGATCTTTTAAGGATCCACAATGTAGCCAAACATCCTTCCGAAACCGAGTCCGTCGTCCATCACCAATCTCCATAGCCAGGCCTTAGTCATCTTATCCCTTAGATGTGGTTCCTTAATTTGTATACGGCAAATATCATTCCATGGGCCTCCTCTAGTGGGCAGCACTTGAGTGGACAGTAGCTCATTTGGCTTCAGATTATTACAGGAACAGACCACCTTCTTCCACAATGGGCACTCTTCTTTAGCAAAGCGCCACCATCACTTAAATAACAGTACAGTGTTACAAATTATGGCAACTCCAACTCCCAACCTACCTAACTTCTTAGGGGCCTGCACCAACTCCCATCTCACCAATGCCATACCATTCCTCCCATCCTCCTTACTCCATAGAAATCTTCTCTATAATGAAATCAACTTCTCAGCAACAGCCTTCGACATCTTATATAAACTCAAATAATACACTGGCAAGCTGTTCAAGACTGATTTGATAAGCATCAACTTCCCCGCTTTATTTAGCACCTTAGGTTTCCAAAGGCTTAATTTGTCTTCCACCTTGTCAATTATAGGCTTCCAGGTCTTAACCAGCCTTGGATTAGCTCCTAAAGGGACTCCAAGGTACTTAACAAGGAGGGTATATTCCTTACAATCCTACAATCTACACATACATTGTACCCACTGCTCTTCACAATTAATTGGAATCAGACTGAACTTTTCGAAATTAATACTGATCCCTGACATTAACTCAAACCATCGCAGTAGCCGCTTGTAATTCTTCATAGTCTGGTTTTCTGGTGGGCAAAATAGAATAGTGTCATCAGCAAATTGAAGGTGTAATAGCTCCACACTATCTCGACCAACCACCAAAGGAGAAATACGTCCGATCCTGACTGCCTCACCAACCATTCTATGCAGAACATCCACAACCAGCACAAATAAGAAAGGAGAAAGCGGGTCACCTTGTCTCAAACCCCTTTCCATTTTAAACGGTTTAGATGGCGAACCATTAATCAAGACTAACATAGAAGTTGTGGTCACACACTCCATAACCCACACTCTCCACCTATGCCCAAATCCCATCTTTTGCAGCACAATATCCATAAAACTCCACTTGACTCTGTCATATGCTTTTTGAAAATCTAACTTTATTATGGCTGCCTCCTTATTTCTCCTTTTAAGCCAGTGCACTGTTTCACACGCTATGAGAGTCCCATCATGAATTTTCCTACCCTTCACAAATGCACTCTGAAGGGCCAGCGCCACCCACGTAATATTGGAATCTGCCAGTAACCTGGATGTCTGAAAGAACCCTATCACAGCTGTCGTAAATTCCGCCCCAATCTCATCCCAGCACCTTTTAATAAAATTCATGTTGTACCCATCACAACCTAGCGCCTTCGATGACTCACAATCCCACACTTCCTTTCTAATTTCCTCAGCCGAAGGCATCACCTCCAAGGTCACAGATTCTTCCTCATCTATCTTTCCACCAGACCATCTCTGAACCTCAACAAAGGAGAACTTCCTTGATGATATAGATCTTTATAAAACTCTCTAATAGCTATTTTTATTCTATCTTGGTTCCTAACCAATCTGCCATTAACTATCAGAGCATCAATCCAATTATTCCTCCTTCTTGCCAACGCTATATTGTGAAAGTATCTTGTGTTTCTGTCCATTTCCTTTGCTTGCCGAGACCGTGACATTTGCTTCCAGTGAATTTCTTTCCTGACATACCACCTCTCACAACAAGTAACTAATGCCTTCCTTCTAGCCTCCATAGTTCCATCATACACTCCATTACTTACCATGTCATCTACCTTTTTGATCTCTTCCTCAAACTTCAGGATCTTCTTGTCCATCTCACCAAAGTTGTCCTTATGCCATCTTCCCAAAGGTCCCGTCAATGTCTTCAATTTTTCTGTAAATTGCAACTCCCCTAACCCTCTCCATTCCTCCTTAACCATTCTAAGAAAACTTTCATGTGTAAACCATGACTCTAGGCTTTGAAAAGGCCTAGGATCTCCCCTCATCCTCTTATCTTCGACAATAATAGGGTAGTGATCTGACAAGTCCCTTGGTTCGCCTCTTAACCAGGTCTCAGGGAACTCTTCCAGCCATTCTACACTAACCATAGCTCTATCAATTAAACTGCATGAATGATGAGCAGATAATTTATACGCTTTTTGGCATTATTTTTAGTATATTTTTAGTGGAATCTAGTTACTTTTAGGGATGTTTTCATTAGTTTTTATGTTAAATTCATATTTCTGGACTTTACTATGAGTTTGTGTATTTTTCTGTGATTTCATGTATTTTCTGGTTGAAATTGAGGGACTTGAGCAAAAATCAGATTCAGAGGTTGAAGAAGAACTGCTGATGCTGTTGGATTCTGACCTCCCTGCACTCAAAATGGATTTTCTGGAGCTACAGAACTCAAAATGGCGCGCTTCCAATTGCGTTGGAAAGTAGACATCCAGGTCTTTCCAGCAATATATAATAGTCCATACTTTGCCCAAGTTTAGACAATACGAACTGGCGTTCAACGCCAGTTCTCTGCCCAATTATGGCGTCCAGCGCCAGAAACAAGTTGCAAAGTGGAGTTCAACGCCCAAAATGGCACAAAAGCTGGCGTTCAACTCCAAGAATGACCTCTGCACGTGTAACATTCATGCTCAGCCCAAGCACACACCAAGTGGGCCCCGGAAGTGGATTTATGCATCAATTACTTACTTCTGTAAACCCTAGTGACTAGTTTATTATAAATAGAACTTTTTATCATTGTATTCACAGGCTTGGTTGCTCCGGTTCCCCTCTGGGGCCGAGACCAATGAACTCCATCACTTATGTATTTTCAACGGTAGAGTTTCTACACTCCATAGATTAAGGTGTGGAGCTCTGCTGTTCCTCAAAGATTAATGCAAAGTACTACTGTTTTTCTATTCAATACAACTTATTCCGCTTCTAAGATATTCATTCGCACTTCAACCTGAATGTGATGAACATGACAATCATCATCATTCCCTATGAACGCGTGCCTGACAACCACTTCTGTTCTACCTTAGATTGAATGATTATCTCTTGGATCTCTTAATCAGAATCTTCGTGGTGTAAGCTAGATTGATGGCGGTATTCATGAGAGTCCAGAAAGTCTAAACCTTGTCTGTGGTATTCCGAGTAGGACTCTGGGATTGAATGACTATGACGAACTTCAAACTCGCACGTGCTAGGCGTAGTGACAGACGCAAAAGGATAGTAAATTCTATTCCAGTATGATCGAGAACCTCAAAGATGATTAGCCATGCAGTGACAGCGCATCAGACCATTTTCACAGAGAGGAATAGGATGCAACCATCGACAAGGGTGATGCCTCCAGACGATTAGCCGTGCTGTGACAGAGCATTTGGACCATTTTCCCGAGAGGATTGAAAGTAGCCATTGGCACCGGTGACATCCTTACAAAAAGCCAGCCATAGAAAGGAGTAAGACTGATTGGATGAAGACAGCAGGAAAGCAGAGGTTCAGAGGAACGAAAGCATCTCTATGCACTTATCTGAAATTCTCACCAATGATTTACATAAGTATTTCTATCCTTATTATATTATCTATTTTCGAAAACTCCATAACTGTTTTATATCTGCCTGACTGAGATTTACAAGGTGACCATAGCTTGCTTCATACCAACAATCTCCGTGGGATCGACCCTTACTCACGTAAGGTTTATTACTTGGACGACCCAGTGCACTTGCTGGTTAGTTGTATCGAAGTTGTGACAAATTATGAATTGAGATTAGAGCACCAAGCTTTTGGAGCCATTACCAGAGATCACAATTTCGTGCACCAAGTTTTTGGCGCCGTTGCCGGGGATTGTTCGAGTTTGGAAAACTGACGGTTCATCTTGTTGCTCAGATTAGGTAATTTTCTTTTTGTTTTATTTTCAAAAAAAATTTTCAAAAATCTTTCAAAATGTTCTCCTTTGTTTTCGAAAAAAAAAATTTAAAATAAAAAAAATATTTTCAAAAATATATTCTTCTTCAAAATTTTTAAGAATGAATTCTAGTGTTTCATGAAGCATGTTGAAGCCTGGCTGGCTATAAAGCCATGTCTAATTCCTCTATAGGGCATGTTAGGCGTGTCATGTCTGAGTTACATACTAAAGCTTAGCTGGCTATTAAGCCATGTCTGACCCTTTGATTGGAGCTTTAGACTAAAGAGCATAAGATTCCTGGAATTCATATTAAAAATTTTGGAATCCTTATTTTTCTTTCTCAAAATGATTTTCGAAAAAAAAATTTTTTAAAGAAAATACAAAAAAAAAATCATAAAATCATAAAAATCAAAAATATTTTTGTGTTTCTTGTTTGAGTCTTGAGTCATGTTATAAGTTTGGTGTCAATTGCATACTCATCTTGCATTTTTCGAAAATTTTCATGCATTCATAGTGTTCTTCATGATCTTCAAGTTGTTCTTGGTAAGTCTTCTTGTTTGATCTTTGCATTTGCATGTTTTGTGTCTTTTCTTGTTTTTCATATGCATTCTTGAATTCTTAGTGTCTAAGCATTAAAGAATTCTAAGTTTGGTGTCTTGCATATTTTCTTTGCATATAAAATTTTCAAAAATATGTTCTTGATGTTCATCATGATCTTCAAAGTGTTCTTGGTATTCATCTTGACATTCATAGCATTCTTGCATGCATTCATTGTTTTGATCTAAAAATTTCATGCATTGCATCATTCCCATGTTTTTCTCTCTCATCATAAAAATTCAAAAAATCAAAAAAATATCTTCCCCTTTTTCTCTCTTAAAATTTCGAAAATTAGATTTGACTTTCTCAAAAATTTTTAAAATCCAGTTATTTTTATGAGTCAAATCAAATTTTCAATTTAAAAATCTTATCTTTTTCAAAATCTTTTTCAAAAATCAAATCTTTTTCATTTTTCTTAGTTATTTTCGAAAAATTCTAAAAATGTTTTTTCAAAAATCTTTTTCTTATTTTTATATCAAATTTTCGAAAATAACAATAACAATTAATGTTTTGATTCAAAAAATTTCAAGTTTGTTATTTGCTTATTAAGAAAGATTCAAACTTTAAGTTCTAGAATCATACCTTGTGATTTCTTGTGAATCAAGTCATTAATTGTGATTTTAAAAATCAAATCTTTTTCAAAACTAATTTCAATCATATCTTTTCAAAAATATCTTCTTATCTTATCTCTTTCAAAAAGTTGATTTCAAAATATCTTTTCTAACCTCCTAACTTCTTATCTTTTCAAAATTTGTTTCAACTAACTAACTAACTTTTTGTTTGTTTCTATCTTTTTCAAAACTACCTAACTAACTCCCTCTCTCTCTAATTTTCGAAAATATCTCCCCTCTTTTTCAAAAAAATTCTTTTTAATTAACTAATTATTTTAATTTTTTATTTTAATTTTCGAAAAATTACTAACCTTTTTCAAAAACTATTTTCGAAAATCACTAACTCTTTTTCAAAAATAATTTTCGAAAATCCCTCTCTCATCTTATTCTATTTATTTATTCATCCACTAACATCTCTTCCTCACATCACTCACCAAAAATCCGAACTCCCTCTCTCTCTCTCTGAGTTCAGATTTTCTTTTCTTCTTTTCTTCTTCCACTAACAATAAGGAACCTCTTTACTGTGACATAGATGACTCCTCTTCTTTTCTCTTTCTCTTCTTTTTCTTATGAGCAGGGACAAAGAAAAAGGCATTCTTGTTGAAGCTGATCCAGAACCTGAAAGGACTCTGAAGAGGAAACTAAGAGAAGCTAAATTACAACAATCCAGAGACAACCTTATTGAAAAATTCGAACAAGTAAAGGAGATGGCAGCCGAACCCAACAACAATAATGCAAGGAGAATGCTTGGTGACTTTACTGCAGCTAATTCCAATTTACATGGAAGGAGCATCTCCATCCCTACCATTGGAGCAAACAACTTTGAGCTGAAACCTCAGCTAGTTTCTCTGATGCAGCAGAATTGCAAGTTTCATGGACTTCCATCTGAAGATCCTTTTCAGTTCTTAACTGAATTCTTGCAGATCTGTGATACTGTTAAGACTAATGGAGTAGATCCTGAAGTCTACAGGCTCATGCTTTTCCCTTTTGCTGTAAGAGACAGAGCTAGAGTGTGGTTGGACTCTCAACCCAAAGACAGCCTGAACTCTTGGGATAAGCTGGTCACAGCTTTCTTAGCCAAGTTCTTTCCTCCTCAAAAGCTGAGCAAGCTTAGAGTGGATGTTCAGACCTTCAGACAGAAGGAAGGTGAATCTCTCTATGAAGCTTGGGAAAGATACAAGCAGCTGACAAAAAAATGTCCTTCTGACATGCTTTCAGAATGGACCATCCTGGATATATTCTATGATGGTTTATCTGAGCTATCAAAGATGTCATTGGATACTTCTGCAGGTGGATCCATTCACCTAAAGAAAACGCCTGCAGAAGCTCAAGAACTCATTGACATGGTTGCTAATAACCAGTTCATGTACACTTCTGAGAGGAATCCTGTGAGTACTGGGACGCCTATGAAGAAGGGAGTTCTTGAAATTGATACTCTGAATGCTATACTAGCTTAGAATAAAATATTGACTCAGCAAGTCAATATGATTTCTCAGAGTCTGAATGGAATGCAAGCTGCATCCAACAATACTCAAGAGGCATCTTCTGAAGAAGAAGCTTATGATCCTGAAAACCCTGCAATAGCAGAGGTAAATTATATGGGTGAACCCTATGGAAACACATATAATTCATCATGGAGAAATCATCCAAATTTCTCATGGAAGGATCAAAAGCCTCAACAAGGCTTTAATAATGGTGGAAGAAATAGGTTTAACAATAGTAAACCTTTTCCATCATCCACTCAGCAACAGACAGAGATCTCTGAACAAAATACCTCTAATTTAGCAAACTTAGTCTCTGATCTATCCAAGGCCACTGTAAGTTTCATGAATGAAACAAGGTCCTCCATTAGAAATTTGGAGGCACAAGTGGGCCAGCTGAGTAAGAAGATCACTGAAATCCCTCCCAGTACTCTCCCAAGCAATACAGAAGAAAATCCAAAGAGAGAGTGCAAGGCCATTGATATTACCAAAATAGCCGAACCCAAAGAGGGAGAGGAGGACGTGAATCCCAGTGAGGAAGACCTCCTGGGACGTCCAGTGATCAATAAGGAGTTTCCCTCTGAGGAACCAAAGGAATCCGAGGCTCATCTAGAGACCATAGAGATTCCATTGAACCTCCTTATGCCCTTCATGAGCTCTGATGAGTATTCCTCTTCTGAAGAGAATGAGGATGTCACTGAAGAGCAAGCTGCCAAGTTCCTTGGTGCAATCATAAAGCTGAATGCCAAATTATTTGGTATTGAGACTTGGGAAGATGAACCTCCCTTGTTCACCAATGAACTAAGTGATCTGGATCAACTGACATTGCCTCAGAAGAAACAGGATCCTGGAAAGTTCTTAATACCTTGTACCATAGGCACCATGATCTTTAAGGCTCTGTGTGACCTTGGTTCAGGGATAAACCTCATGCCCCTCTCTGTAATAGAGAAACTAGGAATCTATGGGGTGCAAGCTGCTAAAATCTCATTAGAGATGGCAGACAATTCAAGAAAACAGGCTTATGGACAAGTAGAGGACGTGTTAGTAAAGGTTGAAGGCCTTTAAGTCCCTGCTGATTTCATAGTCCTAGACACTGGAAAGGAAGAGGATGAATCCATCATCCTAGGAAGGCCTTTCCTAGCCACAGCAAGAGCTGTGATTGATGTGGACAGCGGAGAATTGATCCTTCAATTAAATAAGGACAACCTTGTGTTTACAACTCAAGGATCTCTCTCTGCATCCATGGAGAGGAAGCAGAAAAGCTTCTCTCAAAGCACCGTCAACCAAAGCCCCCACAGTCAAACTCTAAGTTTGGTGTTGGGAGGCCACAACCAAACTCTAAGTTTGGTGTCAAACCCCTATATCCAAACTCTAAGTTTGGTGTTGGGAGGTCTCAACAAAGCTCTGCACATCTGTGAGGCTCCATGAGAGCCCACTGTCAAGCTATTGACATTAAAGAAGCGCTTGTTGGGAGGCAACCCAATGTTTATTTATCTAATTTTATTTTTGTTTTTCATGTTTTCTTAGGTTCATGATCATGTGGAGTCACAAAAAAAATGAAAAATTTAGAAACAGAATCAAAAACAGCGGAAGAAAAATCACACCCTGGAGGAAGCACCTGTCTGGTGTTCAACGCCAGAACAGAGCATGGTTCTGGCGCTGAACGCCCAAAATAGGCAGTATCTGGGCGCTGAACGCCCAAAATGGGCAGCATCTGGGCGCTGAATGCCAGAATTGCACCCTGGAGAAGAGCTGGCGCTGAACGCCCAGAACAAGCATGGTTCTGGCGTTCAACGCCAAAAATGGGCAACAAATGGGCGTTCAACGCCCAAAATGGGCACCAACCTGGCGCTGAACGCCCAGAGTTGTGTGCAAGGGCATTTTACATGCCTAATTTGGTGCAAGGTTGTAAATCCTTGAACACCTCAGGATCTGTGGACCCCACAGGATCATCTCAGGATCTGTGGACCCCACAGGATTCCCACCTACCTCCACTCACTCTCTTCTCTCTTCTCAATCATCCTCTATTCCCAATAAACACTCTTCCCCAAAACCCTTCACCTATCACCTCCATCCCTCTTCCCTATTAACCCTTCACCACTCACATCCACCCACTCTTCCCCATAAACCTACCCAATAAACTCCACCTACCTTCAAAATTCAAAATCAATTTCCCACCCAAACCCACCTATATGGCCGAGCCTTAACCCCCCCTCCCTTCCCTATATAAAGCCTTCCATTCTTCTTCATTTTCACACAACACAACACTCTCTTTCCCTTCTTGGCCGAAACACACCTCCCCCCTCTTCTCCATATTTTCTTCTTCCTCTTCATCTAATTCTTTCTTTTCTTGCTCGAGGGCAAGCAATATTCTAAGTTTGGTGTGGTAAAAGCATAAGCTTTTTGTTTTTCCATTACCATTGATGGCACCAAAGACCGGAGAATCCTCTAGAAAAGGAAAAGGGAAGACAAAAGCTTCCACCTCCGAGTTATGGGAGATGGAAAGATTCATCTCCGAAGCTCATCAAGACCACTTCTATGATGTTGTGGCCAAGAAGAAGGTGATCCCTGAGGTCCCTTTCAAACTCAAGAGAAATGAGTATCCGGAGATCCGACATGAAATCCAAAGAAGAGGTTGGGAAGTTCTAACAAAGCCCATCCAACAAGTCGGCATCCTAATGGTTCAAGAGTTCTATGCCAATACATGGATCACTAGGAACCATGATCAAATTAAGAACCCGAATCCAAAGAATTATGTTACAATAGTTCGGGGGAATTACTTAGATTTTAGTCCGAAAAATGTGAGGTTGGCGTTTAACTTGCCCATGATGCAAGGAGATGAACGCCCCTATACTAGAAGGGTCAACTTTAATCAAAGGTTGGACCAAGTCCTTATGGACATATGTGTGGAAGGAGCTCAATGGAAGATTGACTCCAAAGGCAAGCCGGTTCAACTAAGAAGATTGGACCTCAAGCCTGTGGCTAGAGGATGGTTGGAGTTCATCCAACGCTCCATCATCCCCACTAGCAACCGATCTGAAGTTACTGTGGATCGGGCCATCATGATTCATAGCATCATGATTGGAGAAGAAGTAGAGGTTCATGAAGTCATCTCCCTTGAACTCTACAAAATAGCCGAAAAGCCCTCTCCTGGGGCAAGGCTAGCTTTTCCTCATCTTATCTGCCATCTATGTTACTCAGCTGGAGCTTCCATAGAAGGAGACATTCACATTGAGGAAGAGAAGCCCATCACTAAGAAAAAGATGGAGCAAGCAAGAGAGCCCATTCATGGAGCTCAAGAGGCGTATGAAGCTCATCACCATGAGATCCCGGAGATGCCTCAAATGCATTTTCCTCCACAAAACTATTGGGAGCAAATCAACACCTCCTTAGGAGAATTAAGTTTCAACATGGGACAATTAAGGGTGGAACATCAAGAGCACTCCATCATCCTTCATGAAATTAGAGAAGATCAAAAAGCAATGAGGGAGGAGCAACAAAGACAAGGAAGAGACATAGAAGAGCTCAAGGACATCATTGTTTCCTCAAGAAGGAAACGCCACCATCACTAAGGTGGATTCATTCCTTCTTCTTATTTCTTCTGTTTTTCGTTTTCTATGTTATGTGCTTATCTATGTTTGTGTCTTCATTACATGATCATTAGTAGTTAGTAACTATGTCTTAAAGTTATGAATGTCCTATGAATCCATCACCTCTCTTAAATGAAAAATGTTTTAATTCAAAAGAACAAGAAGTACATGAGTTTTGAATTTATCCTTGAACTTAGCTTAATTATATTGATGTGGTGACAATGCTTCTTGTTTTCTGAATGAATGCTTGAACAGTGCATATGCCTTTTGAAGTTGTTGTTTAAGAATGTTAAATATGTTGGCTCTTAAAAGAATGATGACTAGGAGACATGTTACCTGATAATCTGAAAAATCATAAAAATGATTCTTGAAGCAAGAAAAAGCAGCAAAGAACAAAGTTTGCAGAAAAAAAATAGGCGAAAAAAAAAGAGAAAGAAAAAGAGAGAAAAAGCAAGCAGAAAAAACCAAAGCTCTTAAAACCAAGAGGCAAGAGCAAAAAGCCAATAACCTTTAAAACCAAAAGGCAAGGGCAAATAAAAAGGATCCCAAGGCTTTGAGAATCAGTGGATAGGAGGGCCTAAAGGAATAAAATCCTGGTCTAAGCGGCTAAACCAAGCTGTCCTTAACCATGTGCTTGTGGCGTGTAGGTGTCAAGTGAAAACTTGAGACTGAGCGGTTAAAGTCAAGGTCCAAAGCAAAAAAAAAAAGAGTGTGCTTAAGAACCCTGGACACCTCTAATTGGGGACTTTAGCAAAGCTAAGTCACAATCTGAAAAGGTTCACCCAATTATGTGTCTGTGGCACTTATGTATCCGGTGGTAATACTGGAAAACAAAGTGCTTAGGGCCACGGCCAAGACTCATAAAGAAGCTGTGTTCAAGAATCATCATACTGAACTAGGAGAATCAATAACACTATCTGAACTCTGAGTTCCTATAGAAGCCAATCATTCTGAACTTCAATGGATAAAGTGAGATGCCAAAACTATTCAAGAGGCAAAAAGCCACAAGTCCCGCTCATCTGATTGGAGCTATGTTTCATTGATACTTTGGAATTTATAGTATATTCTCTTCTTTTTATCCTACTTAATTTTCAGTTGCTTGGGGACAAGCAACAATTTAAGTTTGGTGTTGTGATGAGCGGATAATTTATACGATTTTTGGCATTGTTTTTAGTATATTTTTAGTGGAATCTAGTTACTTTTAGGGATGTTTTCATTAGTTTTTATGTTAAATTCACATTTCTGGACTTTACTATGAGTTTGTGTGTTTTTCTGTGATTTCAGGTATTTTCTGGCTGAAATTGAGGGACTTGAGCAAAAATCAGATTCAGAGGTTGAAGAAGGACTGCTGATGCTGTTAGATTCTGACCTCCCTGCACTCAAAATGGATTTTCTGGAGCTACAGAACTCAAAATGGCGCGCTTCCAATTGCGTTGGAAAGTAGACATCCAGGGCTTTCCAGCAATATATAATAGTCCATACTTTGCCCAAGTTTAGACGATGAAAACTGGCGTTCAACGCCAGTTCTTTGCCCAATTCTGGCGTCCAGCGCCAGAAACAAGTTGCAAAGTGGAGTTCAACGCCCAAAATGGCACAAAAGCTGGCGTTCAACTCCGAGAATGACCTCTGCACGTGTAACATTCATGCTCAGCCCAAGCATACACCAAGTGGGCCCCGGAAGTGGATTTATGCATCAATTACTTACTTCTGTAAACCTTAGTGACTAGTTTATTATAAATAGAACTTTTTATCATTGTATTCACAGTCTTGGTTGCTCCGGTTCCCCTCTGGGGCCGAGACCAATGAACTCCATTGTCACTTATGTATTTTCAACGGTAGAGTTTCTACACTCCATAGATTAAGGTGTGGAGCTCTGCTGTTCCTCAAAGATTAATGCAAAGTACTACTGTTTTTCTATTCAATACAACTTATTCCGCTTCTAAGATATTCATTCGCACTTCAACCTGAATGTGATGAACGTGACAATCATCATCATTCCCTATGAACGCGTGCCTGACAACCACTTCCGTTCTACCTTAGATTGAATGATTATCTCTTGGATCTCTTAATCAGAATCTTCGTGGTGTAAGCTAGATTGATGGCGGTATTCATGAGAGTCCGGAAAGTCTAAACCTTGTCTGTGGTATTCCGAGTAGGACTCTGGGATTGAATGACTGTGACGAACTTCAAACTCGCACGTGCTGGGCGTAGTGACAGACGCAAAAGGATAGTAAATTCTATTCCAGTATGATCGAGAACCTCAAAGATGATTAGCCATGCAGTGACAGCGCATCGGACCATTTTCACAGAGAGGAATAGGATGCAACCATCGACAAGGGTGATGCCTCCAGACGATTAGCCGTGCTGTGACAGAGCATTTGGACCATTTTCCCGAGAGAATTGAAAGTAGCCATTGGCACCGGTGACATCCTTACAAAAAGCCAGCCATAGAAAGGAGTAAGACTGATTGGATGAACACAGCAGGAAAGCAGAGGTTCAGAGGAACGAAAGTATCTCTATGCACTTATCTGAAATTCTCACCAATGATTTACATAAGTATTTCTATCCTTATTATATTATCTATTTTTGAAAACTCCATAACTGTTTTATATCTGCCTGACTGAGATTTACAAGGTGACCATAGCTTGCTTCATACCAACAATCTCCGTGGGATCGACCCTTACTCACGTAAGGTTTATTACTTGGACGACCCAGTGCACTTGCTGGTTAGTTGTATCGAAGTTGTGACAAATTATGAATTGAGATTAGAGCACCAAGCTTTTGGAGCCATTACCAGAGATCACAATTTCGTGCACCAATGAACGACCTTGAAACCACGTAAACTTGTGATTTGTAAGTGACAGATCCACTAAGTGCATATCTTGCATCCAAAACTTGAATTCTTATGCAGACAGAGGTAAATTAACGATGCCTTTCCGTTCCTCCACATTCACTATCTCATTAAAGTTTCCCATGAAACAGCAAGGGACCTGACACAACCCAGCACTGTAACTCAACTCCTCCCACACATGACTCTTCTCCTCTCTACTATGCGTACCATAGACCAAGAAAAAAGTACAGTGGAAGCTATTCTTTAGCAAGACACCTTCAACGCATAACCATCTTTCCCCTTTATAGCAATTATTCAATTTAAAAAATATTTCATCCCATATCATCAAAAGACCACTAGATGCACCATCCGACCCTACATATTCCCACCCTGCCCCAACATGTCCCCAAATCCTTTCAACGTTAAATCTAGTCACAACCTTTCTTTTAGTTTCAATCAAACCTACCATACTCAAGTTATTTTTATTTTTTAAATCCTTCACCATTCTTATCTTTCTGTCACCCCGTAACCCCCTAACATTCCAAGAACTAAAAGTCATTTAGAACTATATTTAGACACCTATTTTTTAGTTTTGGGTCCGCACCACCTCATCTTCGCCTTTTGTTTTGCCACTTTCCTCTTTTGTGCTATTTCTGTGTTCTACGCTTGAAGAATTGCCATGATGTCATCTTTCTTATTATACAACACAGCGCCTGATTCCATCGCCAACTCCCAGGTCAATCTGTTTTCCAACATCTGCTCCTCTAAGCACTGAAAGTCACTATCCCTGTCCTCTTTATCATAGTACCCTTGCCCAGGTCCAGCACCTCCACAACCTTCCCCAGCCTATCCAATAGCCCCACTACCTCCACTTTGGTTCAGAATATTCCCCTGACCAGCCCTCAGCGCAGCATGGTTCCCGTCTTGGTCCTCGCATGCTGTGGCCGCATCATCCTCCGGAGACAGAGCCATGAACGACTCGCCCTCCACCACAGCATCATGACTAACTCCAACCGCCCCTACTCTAACCACCATCCGTTTCGCACCGCCAAGTGCTTCATCTTCTACGATTCGACCTGGTGAGACTGCTGCTCCACCGATCAGACCAGCCCCATCGGTTTCCCCATCACCAGCTCTCCAACAGATTGAGTGTGGCCATCCCCACCACGAACCAGGCACCTTTCCCGATCTGCTGAGTTGCGAGATGGTAACGGAGCGGAGGATCTTATGCTCTCTTTTGGTACTTTTGATTATTTTGTTGTAGTACTCTCTCTCACCTTTTTGTTTTAGACTTTATGGTCTTAGAGACTTGATTTGAGAGATAAGTTGTATAAACTGTTTTAAACTTTAAATCTATGTTGTATTCAGTTTGACTAGGTGGCCTAAACTCAACAGGCTGTGGCTAGTCCTCTTTTGATATTATAATTATATATATCTTGTTTACTTCAATTATTACCTTATGTATCCTGGAGCTATCTACAAGGTTTTACATGTATTATGTCTTGTTCTGTTCGTACCTATGCGTTTAGTTATCATGTGTGAACGCTTTGCATTTCGTAATTCTGCTTTATGCAATTTGAGCTTTTATTCCTTCATCTGGCTTCTAGTATTACTATTACTCTCTCTCTCTCTCTCTATCTATATATATATACTTAGAACTGTCGTGACACTTTGTTATCCTTCGCTTTACGGCGCGAGGTAAGGCTTAGGGTAACAAGGTGTTATGTAGGATTATGATGTGTTCATAACACGCAACGGAAGAAAAGAAAGTAATCCTTAAAGATCTATTTTGTGCTTAAACTTTATTCCAATAATATACAATATATAGATCAGATCTAAATACCTGTGTACGCTAGTAAAAACTCACTTTCTCCTTCGATGGTACGAAGGCGCTATGCGTATCCACACCGAGACTAATCTTTGCTGTCAACTCCTTGACCAATGGACATCTGATCTAAATTGAGAAACCTCTTGCAACTCTTTGCACGCTATAAAATTCTTCTCCAAGAATTAGGCTCACATACGTTTATGTGTGTAGAGGTAATGGAATAAAACTCTTTATTCTCGTTAGTCATTCCTTTACTCTTGGCATACATATATATAGTATGAGATTTGTTCCTGATTTTAAATTTGAATCTTAATTCAAATTTAAATCATATCTTGAAATTCTAAATTTGAATCCTTCAAATTTATGAATCATAGCATAACTCAATTTGAAAAGAGAATCAGTTAGGATCTCATCCAAATCTAGAAATAGAATAACTAATTATTCTCAAATCTCATTTAATATTCTCAATCATCATACTATTATTATATTTTTTGTGCTAGCAAAGAATATAATAATATTCTATTTGAATTAATATAATTATTTATTTGATCAAATCAAAATAATAATTAAATAATTTTACAGCAAAGATTAGAACACTCGTTAGTGTGTGACCCCATAGGTTCAATACTAAGCGGGTAGTAAATTAGTCATACTAAATTTACTAATCAAGGTTGGCGTCTAGCAACACTCCTCAACGATCCGATAGTATGAAGTAATATATTTTAACTAAGAACCTCAGAAGAACAAAGTATAATTCATTCCATCTTTCCAGCTCTTGGTTAACCTTTAGAGTATGGTTTAATTGTCAAACTCTAACTTGTTACCATTATTATAATGAACTGTGAATGACCTAAGAAACTCATTTCTTCATTCATTCAATCCCCTTGGCCAAGGTTTTATTCATCTCAGTCATTATAATCAGAGCTCAAACTATTTATCAAGAGTTGACGGATTTCTTATTGACTAATCATTAATTCTACAAGTATTTAAATCATACCCAATATCCATTCAACTAGCACCCTAGGGTATTAGGTGTCCAGAATCAAAGTATAATAAATACATTGTTAATTACTATGATAGTCGCAGGTCAAAAGAAACTCTATTACTATGTTCATCTTGAGAATATTCTATTGACAAATATACGGTAATTATAACCATTAGGAATTTCCAAAGTGAGTCAGTTCAATGGTCATATCTCTATATGCACCATCTATATATATAATTTAATAAATGAGATCTATTAATCTTCATTCAATGAAGACCATTATATATATATTGATCTTTCCGAATTATTAATGTCCTTTTTAATAATCCTATGACCAAGAACAATTTAGATTAAATTATAAAAGATTCATCTCTCAATATTGTGATCACTATCACAATGATAAATCTCTAAATTTAATCAAGGACGTTATCATATTAACATTTTAATATAATAACAATAACAAATTATTTGACACGTGATTGATTGGATTGTGGTCATACTACTTATTCCTAACATGTTATATTAGAAGTAATAGATAGTTATACAATATATAATAACCAACTATATTTATACAATATGTAATTTGCAAAATAATTACAATACTATATCAATTAAATTATTATTTAATTTGTGAAATTAAGTATAAAATTTATGCCTTTGATGACGTTACTTCTAACTTAAACTTAGATTTTTCAGAGCATACAATCTTCAAAGTATACATTTTATACTTAATTTCACAAATTAAATAATAAATTAATTGATATAGTATTTTAATTATTTCTCAAATTACATATTGTATAAATATAATTAGTCATTTTATAATGTATAACTATCTGTTACTTCTGACTATGAAAAAAATTTAAGTTTTAACCCCAATGCCATCTTGGAGGGTTATACTTTATATTAACTTTTTTAACATCAAAAGTTATGGTAATAATTCTTTAGATACTAATGAGTCAAATGATAATTTTTAATGAATTTTTAGAAATTGTTTATTGTTCCAAAATTGTTTATAAAAACTGTAGATTTTCTAAAATTTGAACTAAAACACAAATCGAGTTTCTATTCTTATTCGTTTTGATTCCAAATGGAGAATATTTTCTTATTGGCATTTATGTTTTGAAGTTAATATAGAATAAATAATCAATTAACTTTGTCAATAATCTGTTACAAGTAGTAAATTAAATCAAGCTGTTTTGATTTACTATATATGTGTTGTTCAGTACATATATATGTTGTATTAATAGTAAATCGAATCTAGTTGATTTGATTTAGGGTTAACTATGATTTTTGTCCCTAAGTTTTAGGTAAAAAATTTTATTCGTCCCAACCTTTTTTTGCATTCAAATTTGTCTCTAAGATTCAACTTAGTTTTAAAATTGTCCTTCAAATAATTATACCATCAATATCATCATCTCAATCATACCTTCGGAAGAAAGAAAAGTGGATACTCAAAGAGAAAAGCAAAAACTCAGAGAGAGAGAGAGAGAAAGAGAGAGAGAGAGAGAGAGAGAGAGCCGTCACCCTCGCCGCACCTCTCCTCGTCCTCACATCACTTTCGCCCCTCGCCCTTGTAGCGCCGCAACTCGCCCTCGCCTCCACGCAATGCGCCTGGCCCTTGCCCTCACCTCGTGTTCCTCACTGTCATCGGTGAGGTGGTGGTAGTCGTCGTATTCCTCGTGTTTCCAGCATCACCGCCACGCCTCCCTTCCCCTTCCCTCCCTGCCCTTTACTGTCCAGACTCTTGTATGACATGGGTGAGCTAACAGAGAAACCTTAATTTCCTAATTCTCTTCCCTCTCTTTCCTTTTATCACACACCCAAATTTCCGAACATGGATTGTAATTGCTTTTCTTGGTTCTTTGATTTTGGTAAAATTTGGAGGAAGAACAAGATATTTGTTATTCTTGTTAATGTTGACTTTTCTTGTTAATGTTTGTTTTGATGATGTTGATGAGGATTTTCTTGATTCTTGTTAATGATGATGGTTTTGGTGATGAATTGCTATTTTGGTTTTAATTTATTTGAGGTTGTTGTTGAATGTTGAATTTTCTTGTTGGATTTATGAACAGATGGTGATGGTGTGATAGTGGGTGGGGTGGTGGTGGTGAGAAGAGAGAAATGGGTGTTTAGCGGTGGTGGTAATGGTAACGATATGAAGAGTAGATTATGATGGTGGTGAAAAGAGAGAAATGCTATTTTTGTCATTTAAAAGATTAATCTGTCCAAAAGGACAAAATTACGCTAAACTTTAGGAACAATTTTGTATGCGAAAAAAGGTTGGAGATGAAAAACTTTTCGACTTAAACCATAGGGATCAAAATCGTACTTAACCCTTTGATTTACTATTGTTACAATATATATATGCTAAATCGAATTCAATTGATTTAATTTATATTGAAAAAGTGTAAATTGAACCTATTGATTTGATTTATATAGAATTATTTAGGATATGCTTGTAACAAAAATCAAAATAAAATATTAGAATAATTTTGAGGCTGAAATAGTTTATTAGTATATTTTATCCTAATTTCTTTTGATAATTTCTAAAAGTAATATTAGTTAGCATGTTAATGGAAATTATTGTTTTGTAAAAAAGAAGGATAATATTAGTGAGTTTGTATGTTAATCCAACTTAGAGTCTTTATTTTAGTGATTTTAATTATTGTATTAGCTAATATGTTAGTGGAAGTTAGAATTTTTTTTTTGGATAATTTTATTAATTTTACTAGTTGGTATGTTAGTAGAAATTAGAAATAATGTGTTTGGGTAACTTTTTTAATTTTGTTAGTTAGTACGTTATTTAAAATTAGAATTGTTTTTATAGATAATTTGATTAATTATATTAATTTGTGTATTATCAGAAATCATAATTTTTTTTGATAAATTTATTAATTATATTTGTTAGTACATGTTGTTAGAAATCAGAACTAATGCTTTTGGATAATCTTAATAAATTACACAATATGGTAACGGAGTTAAAATTATTTTATTGGACAATTTTGTTAGAAAAAATGTTCAATTTGGTGCCCAAAATTCTAATTGCAATTCAAATATACCATTGACTTTAAAAAATTACTAAATAAGTTCTGAACATTACGAAATGTGATTTTCTGTTAGTCCTTTGTAAACTGGCGTTACTGAGATGCCAATGTAGGCTGTTAACTGTCATGTTGGTTGTTATCTGCGTTACATTAAAACGACTTCGTTTTATGGGTTTGAAGCCAAAATGACACTGTTTGATTTCTTCTTCCTAAAAATAAACATATCGAAATGGTCCTCCTTCCTATTATTCTATGTTTCTCACCAAAAACTCAGAGAAGTTATTCTCTTCCCTCAAGTCCCTTCCTTTCCTACAAGAAAGCACATGTTGAGTGTCGCCGGCACTCATCCGTGGCACTCTCTTTATTTAGTGAATCGTTTTATCGACGAAACACCGTTATCACAGATTATTGATGTGACATGTAAGGATAATCATTTCATATTATCTTTTTCTTGTTTTATGTTGATGTAATGTGTGGTGAATGAGTAATGTAGGATAAGCTTTGTGTCATTATCCATACATTTTTATTTGACTACACCATTTATATTAGAAGAATCTGTTAGGATTTAGGGTAACGTTTTGAAAGCATGGTATGATGAGTATAACTTGGTTTGCATCATTCTCATAAGATGCTAATGTGTTATTATAGTTGTGAGTGTATGCTTGTTGTTTAATTGGTGAAATTTTAGGGTAAATTTTTTTTTATTTTCTGAAACATGGTTGTTTAATAAGGGAACATTGATGGTTCTATCTTGGGTTTTTATATTTTTTTAAATGAGTGATCGCCTAACACTTGTTTTTCACCATGGAAAAAGTTTGAGACAGTCACTGATGGTAGGGTTATCTACACAAGCAACTTGACTGATGAATGAATTCGGGTAGATGAAGATGACCTAGATGTTTTTGATGTGATTTGTTACTTCAAGGAGTTAGGGTATGATAAAGCTGATGCGACCAGGTATCTAGACCAATTAAAGGGTTAGAGTTTGGGTTGAGGAGGTTAGAATTTGACTAAGATTTAAGAGATATGATCAGGTACTGCCATGCCAATAACAATGTCATTCACATTTACCTTGAGCATGGTCCTTCTGAGCCTAAGTTTATAAATATTATAGAATTGTTTGAAGATGGTAAAGATGTTGGTGGAGGAGGTGAGAGTGAACTAGAAGTTATATCAGTTAAGGATGCTAGCACTATTTCAAGCCAGTTGTGTGATCCAAATATACAAGAGACATCACTTGAGCCTAATCCCACCTCACCTATGCTAAACCCCCACACCTAAGCCTAGTTTCAAGCTCAATTCTACTACATCTGAGCCCAACCTCCAGTCCAAACCCACTGCATAAAAGCCCAATATTTTCTTCAATTTCACTGCACTGAAGACCAAATTCAAGTCTGATTCCCTTGCTGCTGATGCCACCATGGAAATGAAATCAACTACATCCATTGTCAACCTTCATCCAAAGTCAATTGTCACCACTACTACTAATTTGAAGCCTATTGCCTCAAAATTCACTTTCCTCAAGCCTACTACTATGAAGAACAAAGCCCTAAAGTCTACTATTTCCAATACCAGTAACACCAAGTCCATTGAAACAAAAACTACACAACCAATGAGGTGTAATACAACAACCAAACACGCAACACCCACTTCCAATCATGCAAATTTCATATTTAACATGTCTACAAAGCCTGCTGTATCCAAAAAACCTTGTACAAGGAATGCCAGGAAGAGGAATGTTCCTTCCATAATAGCAGGTGTTGATGATTCATTTTCTTACTCATATGAGGCTGCAGAGGATAGTCTTTACAAGCCACCTTTTCCACCAGGGTTTGATGAGTCCAACAGTAATGAAGAAGCAATTGGAACTTCATCAAGAGCCGCTGTTAACAGAAATAATAGGAAAATGAGTCAATTTGAAAAGGGAAAAGAAAGGTTGTGGATGAAGTTGGCCCCATTCAAACTGATGACTCAGAAAATGCAGCCTCGATTGGCATGGCGATTTGTAACAGAGACAGTGGAGGTTAGGTGTGCTGCAGCGGGCGACTGGCATGGTGAGCTGTAGTCTAACATGGTGTTGTCTTGCTCTCTCCTTTGCGAAGAGCAGAAAACAGCAGTGAAGCCAACATAGTCTTCAAGTGTAGAGGCTAATTGGAAGCATTCAGCAGCGCCACAATATAGTGGTTGGAAGAATTAGGCATTTGTTTAGGTCTAGGGTGAAGTTGGGTTTGTTATGTTGTATTAGGTGGGGTGAATTCTAGGTTTTGGCTGGGTCAATCAGCTTTGCTGGCAAATGTAACAATAGACAAATATACGTGTGTAACGGTGTTACTAAAATGTTGGCCAATTTGACGGTAGGACAATATTGATACGAGTTAGAAATGTTAGGGATATAAATAAGATATTTCAAACGTTAGGGAGAATTTTAGGACTTATCCCAAACGTTAGGGACAAAAATGATACTTTACCCTAAAATAAAATCAAAACAAGCTAATCCAAATCATAATGAATTATATATTTTTGATTAGATTGATTTTTCTTCAAAATCGATCTAAACCACACTACAAACACCCCTACACGTAAACATTATAACATAATAAAATTGCACTAGTGAAAAATAACACTATATTTTTATTTATTTATAATATTTTACTATTTAATTGAATTTGCGGATATAACTCTAAAGTTCAATATCCAATCCTACTTATCTGCTGTTTGGTAGGTCGGTTACCGGACAGTTCGGGTTGTGATCCGGGATGATGGTAGGGGCTCGTCAGGTCGTGGACTGCCGGTCAACGATACGCGAGGTCCCGAGTACTTCGTATGGAAAAGAGGGGGGTGCCACCTGCAAAGACACTCCGACGCTCTTGTCAGTAAATGTGCAGGTGGGAAGGGTAGTGTGATACGTGACGTACCTTGGGGGAAGAGCAAGTCTTCCCCTTATATACCTGTCAGAGGTGGGCCCATCCAGAATAGGCCCATGTTTCTAGGGACGTTGTCCCCCAGCTGCACATGAGCTGTCCTGGACGCGTGTCCGGGTCGGTTGCGGGGCGTCTATCCGGATCGGGTGGTGTTCGGGTCGGCCCAGCCTGTGGAGGTTCTGGGCCAGGCCGTAACAGTTCCCCCGACGCGCCAGTAATGGTCGTGAGGGACATTGGTGGCGCGTGATTTCTTCGTTCGTGTGTTGTCGTCGGGTCGGCTGACCGTGGGAGGGACGTGCCCCCTGCGCGCGTCTCTTGGTTGCTGGGGCGACCGTTTTGTCGCTTCGTTCTTTGCGCTGAGCATTAAATGCTCATAATGGGTTACGAAAAACCCCGCGCGCAAAGACCATTTTACCCCTGGCCTTTTCGCGCTTTATGCAGCGGTTTTTAAACAGATTCTTATTTCCTTTGTTCCCACTTTTGCTATTCCCATTTTCATTTTTCCCTGATATCCAAAGCTTCTTGTTTGAGCGTCTTCGTGCCTCTTCCTTCACTTTCGAGTTTCTGCAACCAATTCAGGTATTTCTAGAGTCCTTCTCTTTTCTGTTTCGTTTTCGTATGCTTGTTGTATGTATTTGCTTCGCCATTTTCGCTGTTATGTGGTCTTTCAATGCTAGTTAGACGTGTTAGGGGAGGGGTACCATTCCAGGGTAGGTTTCTAGGTGATTTGCGGAATAGGTATAGCTTTTAGTCATATTTGGTCATGACTGATTGGAAAAGGTATAGTTTCTGGGTTTTTTCCGGACTCCCGACCTCGTAGACTAACGGATTGGTACCCCGCTGTAGGTATGCCTCGTGTCGTCTCTCGGGCTTCACCTTCCGCAGTGAGCTATGATCCCTATGCTTGGGTGACTTCGGATGTAAAGGACTTGCCGAACCAGATGGATCTGGCGGAGTTGACGGAGTTCCGGCAAGCCGGGTACTTATGTGGGGGAACAGACGAAGAGACCAATTATGAGACCATCGTGCCTGCCCCCCGTGAGCGGCTGTACGAAATCAATCTTCACTCTCCCCGGGTCGCCGACTGGATTTGGTTTTATAAAGCCATGTTCACTCAGGTTGGCGTTCGGATACCGTTCACCGATTTCCAAATGGCGCTTCTTGGTCGGATATCCGTATCGCCGTCACAGCTCCATACGAACAGCTGGGCTTCTATCCACTGTTTCGAGATGGTTTGCGAGTATCTCGAGTTGCCGGTGTCGGTGGATGTCTTCCTCTTCTTCTTCAACCTTACCAATCCCTCCAAACAAGGGAAAGCGAGGAAGGGGTTCCTCTCTTTCCGGTCTGCCCAAGGTAGGAGAATATTTGGTCTGTTCGAGGACTCCTACCATGGGTTCAAAGATAAATTCTTCAAAGTCCGCCCTGTCAAGGGACGTCACCCCTTTTGGTTGTCGTTAGAGGGGGAGCGCCTCATCCCCACCTATTGGAGTTTTGGGGCAGGGTCGAACTCCTTTATTAAGGTGACATATAAAAGGATGTCGCCTGTAGATAAGAAAATAGCTGATGTGTTATTTGCCCTTTTTGAGAAGAACCCCGTGAATCCCCATCTCCTTATGGGTGAACGGGAGGCCGCCAGGAGCTATATCCGTGAGTCATTTTGTTTTGTGTTTGTGTTTTTTGTCGCCTTTTGCTTTACCCTATCTAACGACTGACGTGTTTGTCTGCTTGCTGCAGTGGAAATGTCTGCTACAGTAACGGGACTTGAGAATCTGATGAAGACCTTCTTCGAGGAAAGCGATGAAGAGAAGGCTGAGGAGGAAGATGTCGGGAGGTCGGAGGGTCCTTCCTTGGAGAAAGAGAGCCATACTGAGCCCTCTCCCTGGGACACCGTTGTGACGGGGAAGAAGCCCGTCGAGGTGCAGGGTTCCCCCATTCCCGAAGAGGCGGCCGTTGGGGGGCACTCATCCTCTTCTCACCAAGAGTATGACGATGTGGAGATCGTTCATACTCCTAAGAGGCGGAGGGCGTCTGCCAGCCCGGAGGGGACTCTCACCATCATGGAGAGAAACTTTGATGCCACAAAGTTCATTGATTCCCAGCTGATCCCCGGGACGGAGGAGCACTTTCTTGGCACCGACCTGGCCGAGCAAGCAAGATGGATGTACCGGACTTTGCTCCGGGGAGCTGTGATAGCTCGAAAGGCTGAGTTCGAGTTGTCGGGAATGCAGGCTCTCCGGAGGAAACTCGAGTCCTCTGTTAAGGCGAACAATGACTTCAAGGTGCAGGTTGAGCTGCTCCAGAGCCAATTGTCCGAGACGGGGGAGAAGCTCAAGGCATCCGAGGAAAAGACGACATCTGTCGAGGAGAAGTTGAAGGCTTCCGATGAGTTGGTGGCCCGTTTAGCCGAACGGGAGATGGCCTTGGAGAATCAGCTGAACGCCGTTCAAGGTCGGGCGGCTGGCTTGGAGAAGGAGCGTGACCAAGCCGTCTTACTGGCTAAAGCCGCCAAAGCCGAGGTCGAGGAGCTCAGGAAGAAGCTGAAAGCGACCAAAGAGCAGGGGAAGAATGCGATTTCTATGACTGAAGATGCTCTGAAAGCCCAAGTGAAGATCGTGGCTCCCGACTTCGACATATCGGCTATTGGGGTCTTCAAAATGATCCAAGACGGCAAGATTGTTGACATGCCTAGGAAGTGATTTCTTATAACTTGAACATTTTGACGTAGATTTGTTGAACATTTGTTGCATGTTTTGTAATTTAATACTTCGTGATGGTTATGTTTAGTTGGTCGTTTGGCCGGGTGGCCGTTACTATCTTTCGCCTTGCTCGTCGTATTATTTTTGTTACCGCCTTTTCGGGGTGGGCTCATTGCTTGTGCCCGTTTTGTCGTTTTTACGTTGGTAACAATTTGGACCGATTTGGTCGTGTTGTCGCCGTATTAATTATGGCAATGGTCTGTCTGGCTCCCGGGGTGATCAGTCCCGGGCTGCCGTTTCAGGACGCAATCGTGTGAAGCGCGTATTGGGAAGCAACAGATAAGTAGGAGAATATTTTGACAAGTGGGAATTAATCGTCAGCTAGGCAAGCTTGTTAATATGGCAAGTATTCGATAAGAGTAAATAGCTAAAAATGTACTAAAAATTAACATGTGAACAGAGCGAGCATACATGAGTCCGTTAGGCCCCCTGGTCGGCTTGCCCGAGTCAGGAGTAGAACCTTCTCAAATTACCTGCATTCCATGTTCTGGGGATTTCTTTGCCGTCAAGTCTCTCGAGCTTGTAGGCACCCTTACCGAGCACTTCTCTAATTCTGTAGGGACCTTCCCAATTTGCCGCCAGCTTTCCTTCTCCAGGGGTCGGCAGACCGACGTCGTTGCGTCGCAGAACGAGGTCTCTTTCCCCAAAATCCCTTCTGAGGACTTTAGCGTTGTAGTGCAGGGCTATTCTTTGTTTCAACGCCGTTTCTGACAAGTGGGCCATCTCCCTCGTCTCCTCCACCAGGTCCTTTTCTACCGCTTCGTCCACACCTGTGAGCAGTAGCCGCGGGCTCGGTTCGCCGATTTCGACGGGTATCACGGCGAAAAGGGGTTTCCCCCGTAGCGCTTTGCTCGGTTGTTCGGTAGGACCATAGGACCAAAGCGAGCTCGTCGACCCAAGCGCCTTTCTTGTTGTCTAGTCGTTTCTTGAGGCCGAGTAAGATGACCTTGTTCGCAGACTCTACTTGTCCGTTTGTCTGGGGGTGTTCAACTGAGGAAAACTTCTGCTTTACCCCTAGGCCGGTGAGGAACTCCGTGAACTTTTTGTCAGTAAATTGTGTCCCATTATCCGAGATGATGACCTCCGGGATGCCTAACCGGGTTATCACCTGTCTCCACATGAACTTCCTGCAATTGGAGGAAGATATGTTGGCCAGTGGCTCAGCCTCTATCCACTTGGTGTAGTAATCGATGGCCACTACGAGATATTTGACTTGTCCTGGGCCAACCGGGAAAGGTCCTAAAAGGTCAACTCCCCATTGAGCGAAAGGTCTTGTGGTCGTTAAAAGGCTTAGCTCTGAGGCCGGCGCCTTGTGGAAGTTCGCGTTTTGTTGACACTTCACGCACTTTTTAACAAATTCTCTGGAGTCTTTCATCATTGTCGGCCAGTAATATCCAGCTCGGATGAGCTTCCTCGCTAGGGCCTTGCCCCCGATGTGATGGCCGCAACATCCCTCGTGGACTTCTCTAAGTACGTAGTCCGTCTGGTCGGGGTGCAAGCATTTCAATAGGGGTTGGCTGAGCCCCTTTCTGAATAATTGCCCTTGTATGATTGCATATCTGGCTGCCTCCCTTCTCAATGTTCTAGCTGTCTTCTCGTCGTCAGGTAGCTTGCCGAGCTCCAGGAAGTTTGTGATGGGGTCCAGCCAGGAGGGGCTCGCCTCCATCAAGTGGAGGGCGACCGTTGGCTCTTTCACCATGCCTTGAATAAGAGATCGGTTACCCGCTCCTAGCTTCGTGCTCGCTAGTTTGGACAGGAGGTCTGCCCGTGTGTTCCTTTCTCTTGGGACGTGTTGGATTATGACCTCTTGGAATTGACTTGTCATTTCTCTAACTTTTTCCAGGTATTTTTGCAGAAGAGGATCCCGGGCTTGGTAGTTTCCGTTTACTTGGGAGGTGACGACCTGTGAGTCGCTACATACTTCGACCTTTGATGCCCCAACTTCCCGAGCTAGTATTAGTCCGCTTAAGAGGGCTTCATATTCTGCTTGATTGTTCGACACAGGGAACTCGAACTTGGTCGATTGCTCGTAGATGACTCCTGTCGGGCTTTCTAAGATGACTCTGGCTCCCCCAGAGGTTTGGTTGGAGGCCCCGTCTACGTGGAGTCTCCACCGTGTGCCCGGTTCTTCGGGAGGATCGCCCGTTACCTCTACTAAAAAAATCTGCCATTGCCTGCGCCTTGATTGCGTGCCGGGGTTCGTAGTGCAGGTCGTATTGGGATAGCTCAATAGCCCAGGTCATCATCCTTCCAGCTAAATCAGGTTTTTGGAGTACTTGACGAATCGCCTGATCCGTTCTGACGACTACACGATGACTTTAGAAGTATTGTCTTAACCTTCGAGAGGAGGTCAGGAGTGTCAGCGCCAGTTTTTCTAATTTGCTATATCTCAGCTCTGATCCTTGCAGGGTCCTGCTTACGAAGTAAATCGGTTGCTGAGCTTTCCCCTCTTCTCTTAAGAGCACTGCTGCAAGTGCTTCCTCTGTTACAGCTAGGTAGAGGTAGAGTGGTTCTCCGGCCTTGGGCTTTCCGAGCACCGGAGGTGTAGCTAGGATTTCCTTGAAGTGGTTGAATGCCTCCTCACAGGCTGGGGTCCATTCGAATGCTATCCCCTTTTTCATCAGATTAAAAAAGGGCAGGGCTTTTGCTGCCGATGCGCCGAGGAAATGGGAAAACGCCGTCAATCTTCCCGCCAGCCGTTGGACGTCTTTGATGCAACCCGGGCTCTTCATCTGGAGGATCGCTTGGCACTTCTCAGGGTTGGCCTCTACTCCTCTTTGGGTGATCATAAACCCCAGGAACTTACCAGCTTCCATGGCAAAGGCACATTTAAGCGGATTGAGCCTCATGCCGTGTTGCCGGAGGGAGGCGAATACGCTTCCCAGGTCGCTCAAGAGATCGTCGGGTAGTGTGGTTTTTGCGAGGATGTCGTCCACGTAGACTTCCACTGTCTTGCGTATGAGTTCCTTGAATATCTTGTTCATCAATCTCTGGTACGTGGCGCCAGCATTTTTCAAACCAAATGGCATTACTTTGTAGCAATAGGTCCCTCCTGGCGTTATGAACACCGTTTTTTCCTCGTCGGGTCGGTGCATCGGTATCTGGTTGTACCCAGAGTAGGCGTCCATGAAGCTCAGATACCGATACCCCGCCGCTGCGTCGACGAGTGCGTCGATGTTGGGCAGGGGATAGCAGTCCTTAGGACATGCCTTATTGAGGTCAGAGTAGTCTACACACATTCTCCACCTCCCGTTGTGTTTTCTCACCAAAACTACGTTCGACAGCCAGGTCGAGTAGTCCAGTTCCCGGATAAACCCTGCTTCAAGCAGGCTGGCCGCCTGCCTGGCCACCTCCTCTGCCCTTTCCTATGACATCTTTCTCTTCCTCTGGGCCACTGGCTTGGCTTCCGGTTTGACGACCAGGTGGTGTGACATGAGCTGGGGATCTATCCCTGGCATGTCGGCTGGCGTCCAAGCGAAGAGGTCGGCATTGGCTCTGATCATCTCCATCAACGGCTCCTTTAATTCATGGGGGAGGTTTCTGTTTATGAACGTGAACTTCTCGTCCCCATCACCGACCCTAAATTTTTCCAAATCCCCTTCCGGCTCGGGTCTGGGCTTGTCATCTATCCTGGCGTCTAGGTCGGCGAGGAAGACCCCCGATGCTTCTTTGGACTTTTTCCTGAGAGAGAGGCTGGCATGGTCGCAGGCAACCGCCGTTTCCAAATCTCCTCTAATGGATCCTACGGATCCGTTATCAGCAACAAACTTCATCACGAGCAGCTTCGTACTAATAGCTGCCCCCAGATCGTTGATGGTTTTTCTTCACAAGATGATGTTGTAAGCTGTGGAATCTCGTAAGATTACAAAATCGGCCATCACCGTCCTTCGCCTCCGCCCTTGTCCCACGGAGGTCGGGAGTGAGATGATTCCATCCGGCTTGATGAAGTGGTCTCCCAATCCTACCACACCGTGCTGGTGGGTCGCCAGATCGGCATCTCGTAGTCCCAGGGCGTCAAAAACATTTCGAAACATGATGTTCGAGTCTGCCCCCGTATCAACCAGGATCCGCTTGACAAGGCCGGTTCCGACCCTGGCCGTGATGATCATGGGGGGACTTTCCGGCGCCTCGTCGAACCATTGGTCTTCAGGGCCGAAAGAGATGGATGGGAGTCCCCGCGAACTTCTAGCAGACGAGGAGGAGACCGCGAGGACCTTGGCATCTTTTTTCTGTGCCGATTTTGACCTTGGGGTGGAGTTCCTCGCTGTTACTACGTTCACCACCGTGAGACCGTGGTCGTCCCCCTCTGGTTCTTGGCGTCGTCTTGTCGCCCGGGACCCGTCTTCGCTTTTGCGATCCCGATTGCGTCTCCTCGGCTCCCTGATAAGATGGGAGAAATCGGCAAGTTTTCCGTCCCTGATTGCCTGCTCCAGGGCGTCTTTTAGGTCGAAGCAGTCTTGGGTTTTTTGCCCGTATCCCTTGTGATATTCATAGTAGAGGCTCTTGTCTCCCCCCGTCCTGCCCTTCAGAGGTCGGGGTTTCGTCAGTATCCCCTTCTCTGCTATCTGTTGGTAAACTTCCGTGATCGGTGCCGCGAGGGGGGTGTAATTGGTGAATTTCCCGATTCGGGGGAATGGCTTCGGCACCTTACTTGGGCCACCGTCCCTGGCGTGTTCCCTTGGTTTTTCTCTGCCTTTGTAGTGCCTGGTTTGGTTGTAGGCGGGCTGCCGTTTATTGGCAGCCACGACTCGGCTTACTTCCTCGTCGTTGATATACTCCTTAGCCACGCACTGGATCTCCTGCATTGTCCAGACGGGCTTTGTGGTAAGGTGTTTCCTGAAGTCCTCATTCAGGAGCCCGTTCGTCAAACACAAACTCGCCACCGAGTCCGTCAGACCATCGATTTCCAAGCATTCGTCGTTGAAACGATCCAAGTATTTCCTGGTCGGTTCCCCGGCTCTCTGGGTCACCCCTAGCAAATTGATCGGGTGCTTGGCTTTGGCGATCCTGGTTGTGAACTGAGCCAGGAAGGCATGGCTGATGTCGGAGAATTGGGTCACCGAGCCCTGCGGGAGGTTATTGAACCACCGTATTACAGGTCCCGCCAAGATGACCGGGAAGGCGCGACATCTTACCTCATCTCCTACTCCTTCTAAGTTCATCCTAGCCTCGAAGGCCGTTAGGTGCTCTAGGGGGTCCTGCGTTCCGTCATACCTCATGTCCGTTGGCTTGTCAAAATGTTTTGACAGCCGGACCTCGAGTATGGAGCGGTGGAATGGGGTGGCCCCTATTATCACGGCTCCCTGAGTATTCGTTCTCCCCTCGTCGCCCTCCCGACGAGCATTTTCGTCTCCACGGTTTGTGGTACGCCGCCCTTCGCGCCTGGCGTAAATGACAGGGTCATGACGCCTTCTCGCGCGCCCTCTCTCCCCAGTGCTTTCTTGCATTATTCTGGCGTGGTTGTCGCCAGTCCCCCCGAAGGGGCGTCTCTCGTGTGCCTGGGTCGTGTCCCTCGGGGGAGATCTCGGATGTTGTCGGGTTCCCGTCCCGGCGACGTCGCCTCCGGGTACGGCCTCTTGGTTTGCCTCCGTTTCGACTAACACGAAGTCCATGGACGATCCCCACAGACGGCGCCAATGTTCGGTAGGTCGGTTACCAGACGGTTCGGGTTGTGATCCGGGATGATGGTAGGGGCTTGTCAGGTCGTGGACTGCCGGTCAACGATACGCGAGGTCCCGAGTACTTCGTATGGAAAAGAGGGGGTGTCACCTGCAAAGACACTCCGACGCTCTTGTCAGTAAATGTGCAGGTGGAAAGGGTAGTGTGATACGTGACGTACCTTGGGGGAAGAGCAAGTCTTCCCCTTATATACCTGTCAGAGGTGGGCCCGTCCAAAATAGGCCCATGTTTCTAGGGACGTTGTCCCCTAGCTGCACATGAGCTGTCCTGGACGCGTGTCCGGGTCGGTTGCAGGGCGTCTATCCGGATCGGGTGGTGTTAGGGTCGGCCCGGCCCGTGGAGGTTCTGGGCCAGGCCGTAACATCTGCATATAAATAAGAACCGATCCGATAAACCTGCGAATTGAATCAAGATTCAAATCGAATACAGATAAATACTGCAAATCAGATTTGGATTTGTTCACCTCAATGCTTGCTCTTTGCATCTACCTTCATAGCTCCTGGATCTGCCTCAGATCTGTTGCTGCATCGCCTCCTCTACCTCCACATTTGTCGTCATCTTCCTCTTCTTAACCTCTACCACCTCTTTCACCCCACCATCTTCTTTGTCTTCCTCTTTATCCTTTTCTTCTAATACATCGACTCCTCTATTGTCATGTTCGTCTTCCACTTTTTTCATTTTCTCTTACATCATTATTTCTGTCGCATATTCCATCTCCATCATCTTTGTTATAGTCTTTCTTTTCTCTTTCTAACTCTTCTCATTTTGTTCTGTCTCTTTTTTCACATGACTTTTTTTAATTTTTTTAATTATGTCTTAAATTGTTATTTATTGTTGTTGTTGTTAACAGTAAAAAAAAATATCAAATTATTTTTATAATTAAGTTTAATTCATATTTTTTTATGCCTTTTTTTTTAATTAATTTTTATTATATCAATAAATTATTTAACTAATTTGATTGAACTTAATTATTAAAATAACTTAGGTAGATAGCATCGTCGGGAAGTAGGAAAAATATATAAAATTTAAGCAAAAAAGAAAAAGAGAAGAAAGTGGTGTGTGTAGTGTAGTAGTAGTGTGTGTCTAGGCATTGGCCATTGGGTTGGGTTGGGACTGCGTGGTGGTCCTAACAAAGTAAGAAAGGAAGCATTTGGTGGTTCACCGTTCCCTTCTCTCTCTTCTTCACTTTCTCTCTCCACTGTCAATTTTCTCATCACCCCTTCCGATTTTCTCGCTCTTCGTGCCTCTCTCTCTCCCAATGCAAACAATGCCATCAATTCAATCATCATGATTCATCTCTCTCTCACCCTAAAACTCACCTGAAACACACAACACAACACAACGCTACCCACATCTACGACCACTACAAAAAAAAGGCTCTCTTTTCTCTCTCTACATCCCAGATCCTATCATCTCCTTCTTCTTCGAGATCCTTCTTTTCCTCACTTCAATTTCACAGGTACACCCTCTCAATTAGGGTTTATTATTATTGTTTTCATAATGCTTCCTTTAATTAGTGAAGAAGTATTGAAGTATTGATTTTTGGTTAAGTATTATCCTTGCAATTCAGTTAAAGTTCTAGAAATCGAGCTACTGACACTTTTTCCCCTTTCCTTTCCGACAGGGTTTCTTCGATTTTTTGGGTGCTGTGTTTCAGCTTCTTCTAGATCGCGAAATGCCCCGTGGGTTTCACTAAAGTTTCGATTTTGATGAGCATTGGTTTGATTCCATGATGGGCATGTTCTAACTACAACAGCACAAAACGTGATTCTTCTTCTTCTTCTTCTTCTTCTTCTTCTTCTTCTTCTTCTTCTTCTTCTTCTTCTTCTTCTTCTTCTTCTTCTTCTTCTTCTTCTTCTTCTTCCAATGTGGTTGGAGGATTTGTACATTATATGAGTTCTAATCAACCACTTCTCTCTGATTCAGATCTTCCTCCACTGATTCAACACCGCCCGAAGAAATCAGGATCCATAGCTTCCTCTGTGTTTGACGATGCTTCTGAATCTCATCATAAAACAGGTCTTGATCTGACGGAAGACAAAGACTATGATTTAGCTAGTGAAGCTAGCTTCCATTCAGCACTTGAGACCAATTTCACTTTTGTGACAGAGAAAGATTTCAACTTTGGTGAGTCCCATTTGCCCCACAAACACCACACGCACCCTTTGGAATGCTCCACGAAGGAGAGGGTGCGAGGGGTATCGTGGGGTGCAATGGAACTGCATGATGCCACCACCAATAGTAGTAGCACTAGTGTGCCCTTTGAAATCTCAGGTTCTTCTTCACAACAGCATGTAGTTCATCATGATAATAGGTTGAGTAGTAATCACAATAATTATAGTAAGCCTCAGAGGGTTAGGCACAAGAGCAGCGTGCAGTTTGATGATGCTTTGTTGCATGATGATAGTGCTAGGTTGATATATATTAATGATCCTAAGAGGACTGATGATAAGTGTGAGTTGCCGGGGAATGAGATCAGGACTAGTAAATACACAATTGTTACCTTCTTGCCTAAGAATCTTTTTATTCAGTTTCATAGGGTTGCTTATTTGTATTTCCTTGCTATTGCGGCTCTCAATCAGCTTCCTCCCTTGGCCGTATTTGGGAGGACTGTGTCACTCTTCCCGCTATTGTTTGTGCTCTGCGTCACGGCTATTAAGGATGGATATGAAGACTGGCGGCGGCACAGGTCGGATCGCAATGAGAACAACCGGGAATCATTGGTGCTTCAGCATGATGATTTCCGGCCGAAGAAGTGGAAGAATATACAAGCTGGTGAGGTTGTTAAGATCTTTGCTGATGAGACGATTCCAGCTGACATGGTCTTGCTGGGGACAAGTGATCAAAGTGGGCTTGCCTATATTCAGACAATGAATTTGGATGGAGAGTCGAATTTGAAGACTAGGTATGCTAAGCAGGAAACAACTGCTGCAGTTTCTTCGGAAGCTTGTCGTGTTTCTGGGGTTATCAGATGCGAGCAGCCTAACCGGAATATTTATGAGTTCACGGCAAACATGGAGTTCAACGGACTTAAGTTTTCGCTTAGCCAGTCTAACATTGTTCTGCGTGGTTGCCAACTGAAGAACACAGATTGGATCATTGGTGTTGTGGTTTATGCGGGACAAGACACAAAAGCAATGATGAACAGCACACCTTCTCCTTCTAAGAGAAGCAAACTTGAAAGTTACATGAACAGAGAAACCCTTTGGTTGTCGATTTTTCTTTTCATCATGTGTTTAGTTGTGGCCATTGGGATGTGTCTTTGGCTGGTGCGGCACAACAGCCAGCTTGATACCTTGCCTTACTACAGAAAACGATACTTCAACAATGGGCCAGATAATAGAAAGAGATACAAGTATTATGGGATACCAATGGAGGCATTTTTCTCCTTCTTGAGTTCCATTATAGTGTTTCAGATAATGATACCAATATCTCTTTACATCACGATGGAATTGGTTCGTTTGGGCCAGTCATACTTCATGATTGAAGATGGGGATATGTATGATGCTAACTCTGGATCAAGGTTTCAGTGTAGGTCATTAAATATAAATGAAGATTTGGGTCAAATACGCTATGTATTTTCAGACAAGACAGGAACACTAACCGAAAACAAAATGGAATTCCAGAGAGCTAGTGTATATGGGAAGAATTACGGGAACTCGTTGGTCGTGGCTGATGATACAGGTATTCAGTCTCTCTTCTTGAGATCATTATTTAAGATCAGACACTTTAATTAGGTTGTGCTGTGGGATCATCTCTTATCATGCTAATGTTGTTTGACGTCCTTGTTACTGAAAGGCTAACATTTATGTTCCTGAGATTGTGATTAGTTTTTGTTTTCTAAGTGTCAGAAATGAATTACTGCCTTGGTTTATGATAATGGTTGTTTTGCTTCACAAGTGATAATTGGTGGTTGTAAACAGAGTTTTGTGAGAACATGAGGCTCCCATACTTATTGTTAGGGGAAGAGCTTACTATATGAGGGTGTTTTGAAACTATAATGAGATAGAATTGAATTGAATTCTTGAGAATCCTCACACCAATTCTTAAATTTGGAATAAAAAGAATTGAATTGAAAGTGAATGTTTAGAATATATTTAACATTACTATCTTATCCTCAATATTTACCCTCTTAAAATATGTAACCCTCAGTTCCTTTTAATATGTTGTCTTCTTTGCCTTTGCCTTTGCCACGAAAGCTTTTTTCCCCACACTTCCAGTACCCCCACCCACTTCCAGCAAACTTTTCCTTTTTATGTTTCGAGAAATTAAGTTATTCTCCCATTCTCTCTCTCTCTCTCTCTCTCTCTCTCTCTCTCTCTCTCACAGACACACACACACACACACACACACACAAATTATTTGTGGAGTAATTGATAACATATTATACCCAAATGGAGATGGAACATACAGAACAAAATCATGGTAACCTAATATTGAATCACAGCCAAAACATTGACACCCCAACTTAAGACCCACATATAAGTTCTTGCTTCTTTTCTCAATTGTTCATTCATCTTCTCTTGGAAACACTGATTGTGATTTCTGGGTCGATCACAACATTGAGGGGCAAATAGTGGGTTGTGATGCCAGTGATGATGAGGATGGCGACGACATTGACGATGAAGATGGCTAAGGCGACAGAAGGTCACTTTGAAGGGAGAAAGGGTTAATGGTTGAGACTTAAAATAAAGGGTTTACTTGGAATATTAAATTGTAGCAGGGTTATTTTTGATATTTCAGTTTTAATTGCAAATATCAACATATTGGATTTCTAAATGTGGATTGTATTTGGGTTGAATGTGAGATTTAGAATTCTCACTAGGATTGGAATTTATGCATTATGATGTTCCAAATCAAAGAAAAGAATTCTAATTGTTGAAAGAATTCTAATTCTTACTATTCCAAACATACTCTCTGAGTCAGCTGTTGTTTTCCTTTACCCTCTACAATTTCTTGTGTGTATCATTTGATTAGATTTCTATGCTCTTTGATCATTTTTCTACTATGAACTTAATAATTCAGTTATGTTCTTTATCTAAGTAAGAAGATTTCAGCTACTCTGTTCCCGTCAGAAATCATTATAAGTTTATGATGCATTAACAAATTTTCCAGTGCCAATATATCACAAGACTTTTTTCCTATTTTCAGCTGCCCCTGTTATTCCTAGACGGAGATGGAAGCTCAAATCTGAAATCAGAGTTGATTCTGAACTGCTGACAGTGTTGCAGAGTGAATCACATGGAGATGACAGAATTGCTGCGCATGAGTTTTTTCTTACATTGGCAGCTTGCAATACTGTGATCCCTATTCCTACTGGTGGTACATTTTCCAGTCCTGGAACAAGTGAATCAGATGAAGATATGGAAGGTATTGAGTACCAGGGAGAATCCCCTGATGAACAAGCTCTAGTCTCTGCTGCTTCTGCATATGGATATACTCTTTTTGAGCGAACATCCGGACACATTGTCATCGACGTCAATGGTGAGAAGCTCAGGTAGATAGCTACTTCCTTATTGCAAGGGGTTAAACGTTATTTACTTTATATAGAATGCTGATATGCTTTATTAGCAAAAATTTATTCGGTACATTGGATAATCTAGTTCAGTAACTTCAAGTTTGTACTTTGTGTGTGACCCATATTTAGCTTATTCGGTAACTTCATTTTCTCTCTGCTTTATAGATTGGACGTATTGGGCCTACACGAGTTTGATAGTGTGCGCAAGAGGATGTCTGTTGTTATTCGTTTTCCCAACAACGTTGTAAAGGTGTTAGTCAAAGGTGCTGATACTACAATGTTTAGCATTTTAGCAAATGACAGTGAGAGCCACAATACCATACGAGATGTAACTCAGAGTCATCTGAATGAATATTCTTCACTAGGTCTGCGCACTCTTGTAGTTGCATCTAGAGATCTTTCAGATGCTGAACTTGAAGAGTGGCAAAGCATGTATGAAGAGGCAAGCACTTCTTTGCATGAAAGAGCTGCTAAACTACGTCAAACAGCAGCGTTTATAGAATGCAACTTAAAGCTACTTGGAGCAACGGGAATTGAGGACAAGCTGCAAGAGGGTGTACCAGAAGCCATTGAGTCCCTGCGGCAAGCTGGAATCAAGGTCTGGGTTCTTACTGGTGATAAGCAGGAGACAGCAATTTCAATTGGTCTCTCTTGCAAACTTCTCACTGCAGATATGCAACAGATTATTATAAATGGCACTTCAGAGGCTGATTGTCGTAATCTTTTGGGTGATGCTAAAGCTAAATATGGCGTGAGGTCTTCAAGTAATCAGAATCGGAAACAAAAATCCAATGCTGGACTTGGTGATCTTGATATTCCCAATGGTTCGAAGTCATTGAGTTTGCCTAAGTGGAATCCAGGACAGGAAGAAGGAACTACTGCTCCATTGGCACTCATAATTGATGGGAACAGTTTGGTTTATATTTTGGAGAAGGAATTAGAGTCAGAGGCAAGTGTATCCTTCCTCAGTATTTGTTTAGAATATCACACTGATGTTTTTGATTGGGTTTGTTAAACAAAATTTCAGGGTAATATTTACTGTTTCTTTTGTTTTTTTGACAACAGCTTTTCGACCTGGCAACTTCCTGTAGGGTTGTCTTGTGCTGTCGTGTTGCTCCTTTGCAGAAAGCTGGAATTGTTGCTTTGATAAAGAGCCGCACAGATGATATGACACTGGCAATTGGTGATGGTAAGTTCTTTTGTAACAATATGAAATTGTCCTATGTATTATCGTTTTTTCTATGGATCATTAACTTCTGCTAGTCTAGCCAGATTATGTACTTTTGAAGCAAGATGCAATTGATACAAACTTATGATGCCTATTCTCTTATTAAATGCTTTTGACAGGGGCCAATGATGTGTCGATGATCCAAATGGCAGATGTTGGTGTTGGAATATGTGGGCAGGAAGGGCGCCAAGCGGTGATGGCATCAGATTTTGCAATGGGGCAATTTCAGTTCTTGAAAAAATTACTCCTGGTTCATGGGCACTGGAATTATCAGCGTGTGGCTTACTTAATTCTGTACAACTTTTACCGCAATGCTGTCTTTGTATTGATGTTATTCTGGTATGTTTAGTGTTTCTTTCTTTCTTTCTTTATTATTTATTTTTATTTGGGGAAATTACAAATTGAGTTCCTCTTTTGTTTGTGGATGGTGTTCTTTCTTTTTAACTTTTCGGATCTCTAAGCATCTGGACATGAAGTTAAACTAGCAACATTTCGATTTTTATTATTTCTGCATACAATAGCTATGACTACTGTCAAAAGCCTTTTTTTCCCTCCATATTTTGGATGTTGTATTTTAATCGTACTTGCAGATTGCATGAAATTTTATACATTCTGATCTTTTATCTTCCTTGTCTGTAGGTATATATTATGCACTGCTTTTTCTACAACATCTGCGTTGACAGATTGGAGTAGTGTATTCTATTCTGTGATATACACATCTGTACCTACCATTTTTGTTGGTATTCTGGACAAAGACTTGAGCCATAGGACACTCTTGAAGTATCCGAAGCTGTACACTGCTGGTCACAGGCAAGAGGCATACAATTTGCACTTATTCTGGATCACAATGATTGACACAGTATGGCAGAGCCTTGTTCTCTTCTACACTCCTTTGTTCACATACAAGGATAGTGCGATTGATATATGGAGCATGGGCAGTTTGTGGACAATTGCGGTTGTTATTCTTGTGAATGTACACCTGGCCATGGACATCAATCGTTGGGTATTAATTACTCATGCTGCTGTATGGGGATCAATAATCATTACATATGGTTGCATGATAGTCTTGGATTCAATACCTGTCTTTCCCAATTACTGGTTAGTTACATATGCTTCTTCCTATGAGAATTTTGTTATAGCGAATCAATACCATTTGACATAATAAGTAGTAGGTAACATGTCTCTAAATTAATGCAGGACTATTTATCGTCTGGCAGTGTCCCCTACATATTGGATAACCATTTTGCTTATAATTATCGTAGCGCTGCTCCCTCGCTTTACTTGCAAAGTTGTTTGCCAAATCTTTTGGCCTTCAGATATCCAGATAGCCAGAGAAGCTGAGCTACTGAGAAAACGACATAATCATGTGCAGTCGAGGCAACAAGTTTCCAGTTAACCGGTGTTAGTGTCTTGTGTTGCTGACAGAAACTAAGGAAATCCTAACTAAAATGGCTTCCCTTGCATTTGTCATCACAATGCATTCTGATGGCAGTTGGTTGTATAGGTGATCTGGTAAGCATGCGATTTCTCTCTTCCCCCCTCTATTATTATTATAGGTGTTTTTGAATGATATTTCCTTTAAAATATAGTTTGGTTACACCCAAGACCAAGGATAACTTAAATTCTAGATTGTCACCAGAAAATGTAGTGACTCATGAGTGAAGCAGTCAGATTTATTGAGGGTAATATGACACACCTTCCATAGCAGGTTTTAGGATTTAGAGATAGTATGGTCCTTGTGCTTATATCAATAGCATCAGATATGTCTTTATGGATTTGTTGGGAGAAATCAGAAAAGATACTACTTTGGAGGCTTGGTTTAAGTGGCATCTTATATGCCTCCCAAACAACCACATCCGGGGTCAAATCCCACTGGTGGAAAAAAGAACCCATGTAGTGTAGTGTGTGTGAGTGGGTGATGTTTAGGATTGGAGGCTGTCCAATCCATCCGACAAAAAAAAAAAAAAAAGAACAGATCAGAGTGCCAGCTAGTAGCGTGAAGCAGAATGCTCTACATAATCTGAAGTGATTTAATGCTGTATAGTTAGTTTTTCATTGTTTAAAACTATTGGTTTAATATAGAACAGTGCTTTGTAAGGATAAATCTATGTAAAAGGCTAGGCCTTAAGTTTTTTATCAATGAAATTTTACTGTCCAAAAAAAAAAAAAAAAAAAAGTCAGTAACGATCTAACTAAAGATTCGAGTAACTAGCCAAGGGTCCTAACATACTACTTGTGTTCCCTCGTTTGTTAGCTTCCTTCAGTGTTTTATTTAAATTTGTCATTCAATTTATTTTTCACTGGATTATGAGATCTTGGTTAAAATTTGTTAACAATGAATCCATGCTGGATTTGTTGTCCAGTTTTCTATAGATACTTGGCAGAGCTTGAAAGTAGTTCACTTGGCAGTTTAGTATTTGGACTCATTTGCCAATACCTTGATGTCTTGGGGCCTGTTTGGTTCGTCAAATTATTTCCTGTTTTAAGAGTTTTTCGAGGAAAAAGTGATCTATAAGATCTCGTATTTTATTTTCGTTTCTTATTTTCACTCTTATGTAAGTGGATGCAGTGTAATGAATGATTTATTCTTTCAATGCATTAGATTTGAATTGCCCTTGGTACTAATCTATTGGTCACCCCCAGATTCGTTGCAAAAGAAGATTGCATTAACGCGAGACAAATGCTCGGCATCCTTACGTAGTAGCCAAGGATTTCGCAGGGAAGCGCATAACAAGTTACGGATCAAAGCCATGCCAAGCCTCCAATCCAGGAAGAAACTCAGTCTCAGATTTTTATCTAGTAATTTGATATGGGGGGTGTGGAATTTTTAATGGTGGGGCATGTGCCCATATATGGTGTTTTCCACTTGTCTCTATAGAGGGGAATGTTTGTGGTAGAGAGATAAATTAGAGTGTAATCAACTGTACAATAGTTCTGTAAAAAAATATCAAGCTTTAATGGAAAGAAAAGAAAAAAGTAATTTCACATAAGACCATCTCCAATAGAGAATTCATTTCAGTCTATATTTATGGCTTACCTATCATAAAAAGTAATTCCACATCAACTTTTGCGTTATAAACAATAAATAAGAATTCAAAGTATTTTTCTCTTCTCCATTAGAAGGAGCTAACTTTAGGTCGGTATCAAAATATAAGGTCGGTTGAAACATTCAACTATGCACTGATCAACATCTCATTCTCTTTTCATTGCTAATGTTGAATACTATTTTGCCTACGATTTTCAATGTCATCTTTATTGAGGCTGATAATATCTAATCCACGAGGGTTGGTGAAATCTGAATATTGCGAATTTGGACTAGATTGTATCGGAGTTTGAGGGGATGGGTTAGAAGAGCCACCAACATCAGATGAGCTATGTCTCGATGCACTGAATTGAGTTGAAAAGAGCAAGGATGTTGGAGTAACATTTCTGATTGAAGGGTTAAATATGGATGAAAATGGAAAATGTCGTGATTGTGAATTTTGATTTTGTGGTTGGAACATAGGAAATTGATTATTATAAGGAGCTTGAAAATTGAAATTAGGAAGATTTTGTGAATTTGAATTTGAAAATGTATTTGGTAGTGTGAACTTTTGATTTGGAATTTGAGAGTTTGAGGTTTCAGATTGTTGGGTATTTGGAGTTTGAGAAAAGTTTTGTAAGTAATTGAAAAAAGAGTTGAGTTGGTTTGTTGGGTATTTGGAGTTTGAGAAAAGTTTTGTAAGTAATTGAAAAAGAGTTGAATTGATTTGGATCCATTTTGTCGAACAAAAAATAATAGCAGTAGAACTTTGATTTCATAAACTTTGAAAGAAGATGAAAAAGAGTAGGAGAAAGTGTGAGAATAGAAGTGTATGTAAGTAGTATATATAGAATAACAAAATATTAATTTATTAATAATAACGGTAACATAATAACGACTAATTTTGTAACAGCTAATTTTGTAATGTGGTTAGCATTTCAAATTTCATAAATAAAAATAGGGTAAAAAACCGTAATAAGCCAAGGGTAGTTTCGCATTACGTAAATAAGCCAAAAGCAAATTCGTTTCAGCAATGAGCCAAGGCCTATTTTTATGTAATTCGAACCAGCCTGGTTCGAACTATATTCCTTAGTAAATCGAACCAACATGGTTCGAATTAGGAGAAGAAAAAGTTGAAGGTAATTCGAACCAAGGTGGTTTGAACTCAAGCTCCACATAATTCGAACAAGGCTAGTTCGAATTATGCCTATTCTAGCAAACCATGTAATTCGAACCAACCTGGTTCGAATTACACTTCTCGTGGCTCCTTAATAATTCGAACCGAGCTGGTTCGAATTACTAGTGATTCGGCTATATAAGGAGTTCGAATCAGCCTCATTCGAACTATTCTTCCCTTCCCCTACCCCACCAAATCCCAGAGAAAACGACCCAGATTCTCTACGACGAAGACCTGAACGGAATACTCTGCTGATGGGGGACGATCCGGCACGGTTATATCGCTTGGACGGAGTTGCTCATATAGCCGGGGTCATCAACGAGGAGGTTAGTACAGAAAAATCTTCGTGGTAGCGGTATATGTGACTTAGTGGTTTTGCATGCGAGTTAGATGGTGGTTTATGTAGGTGGTTTATGTTAGTGGTTTATGTTAGTGGTTAATGTTGGTGGTTTATGTTGGTGGTTTATGTTAGTGGTTTATGTTAGCGGTTTGTTTTAGTTGTTTTATGTTAGCTCTTTTTAGTTAGTGGTTTATGTTGGTTTCTTATGTTGGTGGTTTATGTTAGTTGTTTTATGTAAGTGGTTTCTGTTAGTTGTTTTATGTTAGTGGTTTGTGTTAGTTGTTTTATGCTAGCTGTTTTATATTAACGGTTTTGGTTAAGCTGTTTTATGTTAGTGGTTCTACTTAAGTTGTTTTATGTTACCGGTTTAGTTGTGCGGTCTATGGTTTATTTTGCATGTGGTTCTTGTTCGTGTATTTTTATGCGGTTTTATTTAGTATAATGTTTTGTTGATGATTTATCGTGTTGGTTATGTTTGTCGTTGGTTATTAAGCTGGTTCTAACAATGCGGTGCATTTCATGCGCAGCCTCAGCGATGCATCAGGAGCATGCGGCGGCAGCAGGGCATGCGACTGGATGACAGATACGTTCCGTACTTGCAGATGGCCGGTCTATACCATCTTGCAAGGCTGAACGATAGATGGTTCCGGTTAGACGAGGCCCTTGCCAGTGCATTCGTCGAGCGATGGCGTCCGAAAACGCACACGTTTCATATGCCGTTCGGAGAGTGCACGATCACACTCCAGGACGTGGCATACCAGTTGGGTTTGCCAGTGGACGGGCATTACGTGAGCGGCTGCCTATCAGAGTTCCATATATACATCCAGGGTGGGCGTCCAGCCTTGATGCCGTTATGCCTGTCCGATATAACTAGAAGACCTGGCTGCGGTGTCACGTGCTGTCGAAGGTGGGAGAGAAAGAATGACCAAGACTCTGCGTTCTCACCTTCTACTAGTGCGAATGCAACAGGTAGAATGTTGGAGTTCCCGTCCTGTGCAATCGCGATGAGCAAAGTACCCCCGTACTTCCCATACAGATGGGTGCCGTCAATGCTAACTAGGGACTTGCAATGGCGAAATGCCTCGATGAGAGGTGGAAACGTCCAGAAAAGTCTGTGGAAAAAAGCTTGAGACTCGTCTACTTGTCCACTAACTCGAACGGGGCTCGTCCGTAGGATTGCAACAGTACCGGGCATCGTCAACTGGACTCCCAACACCCACCTGGGGAGCTCGTTGTATGACTCATCCCAGTCACCGTATATGAGGGCAATAGCCTTCTGCTTCGCCATCCAGACCCTCCTGTAAGTCGGCCTAAACCCGAAGTGTGCTGCCGTGGCAGTTAGGAGCACCTTGATGCTGACGGATGCATCAGCCCTAACCATTGGCATAATGAACGCCGAAATCACATGATAATCCAAGCTCCTGTGGTCACTCGAGATGGAGGTCGCAAGACAAGTGTGAGGTCCATTGTACCGTTTGACCTCCCAAATGCCCTTGCGCTGCCGCAGACTCAGTCGAATCAACCATGTGCACCCATTCCCAAACTCAGAACACTTGCCCACATAACGGCGATGATCAGACTCCACTACCTTGTACTGTACCCCTCGCCGGATGCTGTAAGTCTTCACACTTAACAGGGCCTCATCTTTATCCTGAAATTGCTGACCAACCTGGAACTCTGTCAGACCAGCAGTCCCTTCCGCATCTCTAGCTCCGAATCCAACAGAGTGCCCTGAAACACCCTCTTGCCTCATGGCATCCAGGTCCAAAGAGGAAAAATGTGGTGGATACTGCTGTGTGCCAGAACTAGAATCACCGACCGCCAATGCAGGCTCAGTCGCTCCAACCTCGTCGTCGCTGTCATCCTCAATCATATCCGGCTCGACGTCGTCCTCCTCTACATCACCCAACAATCCGTCTCCGACGCCAACCGGTGGAACGCCCTGTAAAGCGTTCGGCAGAATATCAACTGATCCTACCACGTCGCCTACTCCGTCATTGAGATCAACAGCAAAAGACGGGGAGGCGACAGGTTGGACCGCTGGCTCGTACACAGGGACGGACGAAGAAGCAACGGCAGGCCTGGAACTGGAACCGGCTGCCGTGGCTACAGTGGTGGTATTCCGGTTCGAACCCCCTGAGCTGGATACCACATCAACCAGCTTTGCCAACAATTCTGGTGTCCTCACCTCCGGAAACTGCCTCCGACAAAGAAACATGACTTGCAGGTCCTCATCACTACCAATCGTGAAACAATCATACTTCACGGTATCCTGCAAGACCGTGAATGGAATGCGATAGAAAAACTTCTTAACCCGCTTCGCACCTTCCAGACCAAGTTTCATCAGCACAGATCTAACAAGGTCATCATAGCTCGTCGTTGGGTTCACGACAATACAGAGAGGATCCTTATCTGTGAACTTCACACCGGAACGAGTTTTCCTCTTAATGGATCCTCTGTGGTGAACCAAAACAACAAAACTCTCCTCACTAGCCATCTTACACCCTCTAATGAGAGCAACTCACGTTTACAACCATATATATACTGCTCTGTCTACCACTAAATCGAACCAGCCTGGTTCGAATTAGGGTTTGTGTAATTCGAACCAGCTTAGTTCGAATTACTTGATGCAGCCTCTCTCTCTATAATTCGAACCAGTCTGGTTCGAATTATATGATGCAGCCTTCTCTCTCTATAATTCGAACCAGCTTGGTTCGAATTACTAGCATTGCTAAATCGAACCAACCTTGTTCGATTTACTTGAACCAGCTCCTCTATGTAATTCGAACTACATTGGTTCGAATTATTAATGAATAGAGTTTGAACCACTATGGTTCGAATTATATAAATATGTGGTTTGGCTCATTACTGAAACGATTTTGGTTTTGGCTTATTTACGTAATTTCGGCCTGGCATTGGCTTATTATAGTTTTTTACCCATAAAAATAAATAATTCACTAAAAAATTATTTTATAATGTGTAAAAAATTAAAATTATTTTTTATGTAAACAAATTTAATTAATTAAATAGAGATATAATTAATTATTATAATTATTAATAAATTAAATATGATTTAATTATTTAATATAATTATTTAAATATTTAAATAATTATATTAAATAATTAATTATATACGTAAAGTATAATATATATAAAGTTAATACATGTAAAGGTCACCTTATATATGTATATAAAATATTAATTTTATTAATAAAATATTATTTATTTTTTTTAATTTAATAAACAAATGTCTATATATTATTAGTTAAATTGGAAGAAAACGAATCCCTCAGCAGGGTTTCTATAACTTTAAAAGAACTCTCTTTTTGTTTACTTCAACAGTAGATCTTTATCTTTTATGACACAGTTAATGAAACTCCAAATTCTTTTACCATTGAAATTGCTCTAAATACTTAGTAACTTGCTTTCCTTAGTTTACTGTAACCAAGTAACCAACAGATAACCCTTTCAAAAAGTCAATGCTTACTCCACATGATTTGGTGGTAAATTAGATTTGTTAAATGGTTATTAGTTATGTTATTGCGGAACTGATTATTAATTGTATAATTTTATTCAAGTGGTTGATCTAAGGGATAAACTATTATTGTGATTAATTATATTTAGGAGGTATCTCATCTAGTTTGACATTCAATGTATATTGTATTATACTAGTACATATCATTCTATTGTATAGATGGTTATAATTAACTTCTATTACATAAAAATGGTTAACAATTATAATTTAATGCAAGTGGTTAATCTGTGGGACAAATTACTAATGGGTATGGAATTAATTATATTTTAGTAGGGTAACTCATCTAGTTTGACAATTATTAAAAATAATACCAAGTTATACATAGCATTCATTATGGAAAAGTTTGTTGGATATTAAAGGCCCTTGAGGTAGAGTTGACGATATTTATGTGGCTAACCCAAAAACTGAACTTAGGATTAGCCACATTATTCATTCATTTATTTATTTATCCATCCATGTTTTCTTAGGGAAGGCTAATTGATAGAATGATGTCAGTTAATTGATATTAATTCAATCTTCCAAGGAACAAAACATCATCTAGTTCAGATTGAAATATTGCTTTCTTTTGTAATTCCCTATTCTAATGCTTTGAATTTGATCATAAATGATGTATAATGACATGGATAAACCACTGAAAATACATTCGAATAATTTTGGCGTATATATTCACATTTTATTCTCGACAACAATATTTTTAAATAATATAAAAATATGATAAAAATATCTTAACTATGATAAGAGACTTGTTCTATTAGCGAAAAAGTATGATGTGACTCACTTGCTAATATTAAAATCTCACTTGTCCGATAGAAAATTATTTGCCATTTTAATCAGCAAAATAATTCAGACATATTTTTAGTTGTTAACCAAATATACATAATACAAATGGTGCAACAGGAGTCAGCATAGTATTTGAGACTTCATTGATGAAGTGAATGTGAGTTGTAACATTTATTGGGCTTTGGATGCCATGTTGTGAATTGAGAAAGTTTAGGGAGCCAACAGTTTTATTAAAATTTAGCTAGCACCTAATAAGTAAAAAAAAATGAGTAATTCTGCACCATTATAATTTTACACTATTAAAAATATTAATAATAACTAATTAATAACTACAAATTACAAAACTTGTTGATCCCTAATACTCCTCTTATAAATTTAATGAGCACTTTGGAAACTTCTTAGTGCTTGCCATGCATGAAAATTCAAAACAGCATGGAACAAATTTTAATTTAGTGACAACATGCCAAAAATCAATAATCATATATGGTACATATATATGCACCTATTGAATAATAATACAATATAAAGTTGGAGTTATTGCCCTCGTTCAAGTGAAAATGATATGCATGCATAAAAAGACCACTATAGAGGCGAGATACCGATTTAGAAATATACAAATTAAAATTTGAATTCGTTATAAGTATAATTTTATAAATAACTCTATTAAAATTTAATAGATTGTGACAATTCAAATTAAATATCAAGAGTTTTAAATCACGGGACATTCTTCTATGAAATTATAGTTAGATGTGCGTATCATTAGTTATGAGAGATCGAAATTTTGATAGCAAAGAACAAGAATTTAAATAATAAAAAATTGAAGAACAACAATATATAAATGATAAGAGAAATTAAACTAAAAACAATTAAGGTAAAGGAAAGAAAATTCAAATGTTAAAAAGATTTTGTTAAGGGTTGAGAGTCAAGGATCACTATTCTTATCCCTGACTACAAATATGACAATTATGAAGAGTTAATTACACTTAGTCAAATCCTAAACATTGGAAAAAGTCAAATAGGCATAATTAATTTTAATCCACAAATTCTAACTAACTCACTAATTAGACTTAGTGAAAGGATAGCCTTAGTGGAAATAAAATTAACTAACAACCCTAAATCACCAATCAATATCGGACATCAATGACTCAAGATCATCTAAGTTCTCAATCTCAAGCCAAGAATGCAGGATTCTACTTGAAAACTAAGGAAGACATTTTATCGAACACTTAGAAGGCATAAAAGTAAAGCATCATAAATTGCAAAAATAATAAAATCTACAACTAACCAAGACAAGAAAGCAACAATAATAACTCAAATGAACATCAATAAATATGAAAAATATTAAATTGCATTAAAGAAAAATGAAATTCAACAAGTGTTCATAAATTAAAAATAGAAAAAACAAGAAACTAATAATAAAAAGTAAGTAAATTAAGATGTTAGAACAAAAAATATATAAAAAAAAACTAAACTAAAACAATATCAAAACCTAAAACTAGAGAGAAATTAAACTAAGAATCCTAGAATTCTAAAGAGAAGTTGGAGCTTCTCTCTCTAGAATTTTAACTAAAACATGATAAAAACCTAAACTATGACTACTTGGTTGATCCCTCTTGATCCATGCTTCAAATGCTTCATAAATGAGTTAGATTGGGCCCAAAATGGGTTAAAATCGCGCGCCATGTGTTCTTTTAAGTGAGTCACGTGTTGCAACTCATGTGTACGCATGCATGCCGTATATGCACGAACCTGAAGTGATGCGTACGCATGGTATTTGCGTATGCACAACTTGGAGTTTTGCCAAACTTTATTTCTTCATAAATTCTCCACTTTGCATGTTTTTTTCTCCATCTTTTCAAGTTATCGTTGCTTTCTAAACCTTAAATCACTCAAATAAGCATATCAAGGTATCGAATACGATAAAAGTGAATTAAATTTGGCAATTTAAAGTATAAAAAATATATTTTTAACAATTAAGCACAATTAGAAAGAAATTCACAAGAGTATACATTTTAAATGAATAAATACAAGATAAGTTGATAAATTCTACTCTTTTCAAGTAAAAAATTATCGTAAAATATTGATTTATCAATTCTCCTACACTTAAACCAAAGCATGTCCTCATGCTATACATCAAGAGAAACAAGATTAAGGAATGTCAACACTTATTAATTGCAAGTTATTTACAAACTATTCTACCTAATTCTATCTACTTGTTTAAAATAAATCAATTTCCAAGAACACCAATAAGCTTAGAGAAAAAAAAAGCAATAATAGTCAATTCAATCCCAACAATTGATTTGAGCCCTAGAAAATTTCATAAACTTGCAAGAATAGATTTCAGGAGAAAAGGGAACATAGAATTGAGCAATCGAATTCCTCGCCAGATGTGTATACTCTCCAATCGCTCTAGTGTTTAGGATTGATTCACTCAATTCTCTTCTAATCTTACTTTCTAAGACTTGTTCTTCTTCTAAGAATCAACAAAATATTCAATGTATGCATTCAAATATCACGATGACTTTCAAGGATTATAATAGGGATAGGATAAAGGTGAAGATGTGTTTGGTCAAGTGGACTAAGAATTTGAATCTTTGATTAGTTTAACTCCCACCTAACCTACAACAACCTATTCAATTCTAATGTAAAATCTAACTACCCATTATTCACTTTTCACAAACTCGTGCATTTTCTCAATTCACATCACATATGCATTTATTTCTCAAAATTTTCTTTTGGGGAGACATTCATCTCCCTTTTTTATTTTTTTTTTAAACTTAAGCAAACTAAGCCCAAAAAGAACTTTCTAAATTAGATTTTAACATCTTAAAATCAAATTCAACTAAAAAATAACCAAATTAACTACAAATTCTAATAAACCTAATAAAAAAGAATAATCAAATAGAAAAAAAATTATGAACAAAATTATTTTTTTTCAAACAAAAACAACCTAAGCATGAACAAGATTTCTTAACCTAAATATTTACATTCCAAAAATAAGTTAAACTCTAAATTAACAATATTTTTTTAACTTTTTAAAATTATTTCAACTATTCAAACATTCAATTCATATTGAAAATCTACCAAATTATGACAATAATAAAGAGAAATATGTACAAGAATAATAAAAAGAGATGAGTTTAGGAAAGTTATATCATGGTGGGGTGTCTCCTACCTAGCACTTTTGTTTAAAGTCTTTACGTTGGACAATTAGTGATATTCTTGTCAGAGTAGCTTATGCTTGAATTCATCCTTAAATCTCCATCAATACTTGTACTTCAAATGTTCTCCGAAATTCTAGGTCATATGAACCAAATCATGAAGGGTTGTTAACCAAGCAATGAGTTCCCGAAATTGTTGATTAGTGAATTGTATTCCGGGGTCTCAAATCTTGGTTGTCCATCCACCTTGTTGTTGGTCTTTAAGCTTCCATTTGGATGACACAAATCTTGAATTCTCCTTTAAATTCAAAATCCTCGTTCGAAATCCATGAATTTAGCCTTGCACCATCTTTGGACTCCGAGTCTTGATATGCTATCTTTAGTGAAACTTGTTTCACATTGCCACTCGACATCCAATTCCTTCTTGCTTTGCACTCCAAGAAGAGTTATAAGTTGATCATCTGTTTCTAACAAAGCATATTGATCTGAGCCAAAAAAGTTAAAGTATGAGACGTTTACCCATTTAACTTATATTTTAGACAATGGTAACTTGAGAATGAAGATTTCCAATGGATGCACCATGGTTGTTTCTACCCCCTTTGACTCTTCTATGATTATCTCCACCTCTTGATTATTGACTTCTTCAAATTCCATCTCTTGCTCGTCAACTTCTTCCATATCATCTTCATTGCTCAAAGTATGTTTTGGAGGTTGTGCACGTTCCTCCTTAACATCGGTTTCACATCAAATGGAAGAAGGTTTAACAAGATCATTAACGTCACTAGTTGGTGCGGAATCATCCTCAATGGTGAAACTCATTCCTTGCTTAACTTCTTCTAAACCTTCAACTACTCCGTCGAGTTCAATGCACTCAACATTCTCACCTTTTAGCAATGAATCATTCACTTTATCCTCTTCAACATCCTCTACTTGTTGTGCTTTACCCATCAACTCCTCTTCTTTCACCTGAGACTCCAAACTTTCTTTTCCACTCCTCTCTTCGATTATTTTTCACATTCGTCCACGAAAATTCTTTGATTGTGATATGAACATAGTGAAACTAAGTGGGTTAAAGTTTTGACTAAGGTAGCCATGAAGTTCTCTTGCCTTTTTTGGAATTTTTCTTTTTCTTGAAAAATAAATTGAAGATCTTTTTGTTGTTGGGTTAATGATTGGAGAGATTCGTCCATTGAGGATTGTAGTAGAAAAGAAGGTTGGTCATATTGGAGAAAGTCATGGTGTAAGGGAGGTGGGTCATTAAGGTAGGAATAGTGAGGTTGGGTATAAGGAGGTGATGGTTAAAGGGGGTTATAGAAATATTGATGTTGGAATGGTAGTGGTTAAAAGGGTGGTTGTTTATAAGGCCCATAAGGTTGGCGGTATGGTAGATATGAATTTGGATCTCATGAAGTTGTTTGGTGGTGAAATGGGACTTAAGGGTATTGTGGTTAAGGACAATGTTGAGGATAAGGTTCATAGGAATATGGTGGTTGAGATTCATAACCATAGCAAGGGTCACCATAGTCATTTGATTGGTATGCACTATAGGATGAGGCATGATTATAGTAGGGTAGAGGAGGTTGATGCCATGAAGATTAGTCTAGTGTGAGCCTCCTCCCTCAATTGATAATTCACTCGTTGGTGTAAATTATTATTGAAATTACCATTTCCTACAAAATTGTCACAATCATACTCAAAGCCACGAGGATGAGAATTCATAGAAAAAGAGAAAATAAAAACAAAGGATATCAAAAAGTAAAGAAAAACAAACTCCTAACTATTAGCAAAACAAAAAATCAGGTAAAAAACAAGCTATTCACACTATTCACATATTTACAATAGCCAATAACAAGCACACATTACAACTCCCCGGCAACGACGCCAAAAACTTGATGGAGATGAGATACCGGTTTAGAAATGCATAAGTTAAAACTCGAATTCGTTATAAGTATAATCCTAAACCAACAAATAATCCTATCAAAGTTTAATAAATGGTCACAATTCAAATCAAACACCAAGAGTTTTAAATCTTGGGTCGTTATCCTACGAAATTGTAGTCGGGTGTGCGTATCATTGGCCATGAGAGATCGGGATTTTGATAGCAATAAACAAGAATTTAAATAGCAAGAAATTAAAGAGCAACAATATATAAATGGTAAGAGAAATTAAACTAAAAGCAACTAAGGTAAAGGAAAGAAAATTTAAATGTTAAAAAGATCTTGACAAGGGTTGAGAGTCAAGGATCACTATCCTTATCACTAACCACAAACATGACAATTATAAAGAATTAATCCTACTTAGTCAATCCCTAAATATTGAAAAAAGTCAAATAGGCATAATTGATCTTAATCCACAAATTCTAACCAACATACTAATTAGACTTAGTGAAAAGTTAGCATTAGTGGAAATAAAATCAACTAACAACCCTAAATCACCAATTAATATCAGACACTAATAACTCAAGGTCACCTAAATCCTCAATCTCAAGCCAAGAATGCAGGATTTACTCTAAAACTAAGAAAGATATTTCATAGAACGAAAAACCCTAGAATTCCTAGAAAGAAATTGGAGCTTCTCTCTAGAATTTTAATTAAAACATAATAAAAATCTAAATTAAGACTACTTGGTTGATGGGACCAAGCTATCTTGCTCTACATTCACATGGCAGAGATGGGCGTTTTACCCGATAAGTTCACCTTCCCGTCCTTGCTGAGTGCGTGCTCCAAAGTTATGGCTTTTGCTGAGGGTCTTTAAGGTTGTGTTTATTTGCTTAGACATGGACACTGGTACATAGACACGATGGTACACGTTCACTGTTTATTTGTCGAGACACGAATTTTGAATGGATACGATGGTACACAAATACACATAGAATACATGTTTTTAGTATCTCTCCTTAAAGTTGAGACACTAAGACACAACTTTTTTCACCTTTATCCCTAGTTAATTTCAAAAATTCTAGCCTTATCCCTACCTCAACCCTATCCTAACCCCTTTCTCTACTCTCTCTTCCTTCTCCGTCAATCTTCTACCTCTCTTTTGATTCTTTTTCTCTATCATAGATCCCGTCGTCGCCGCCATGCCTCTCTCCTCCGACAATCCTCTCTCTCTCTCTCTCTCTCTCTCTCTCTCTCTCTCTCTCTCTCTCTCTCTCTCTCTCTCTCCATCGTCGCACTCTTCTTTGTTGCGTTCTTAAATTTGTGTATCCTCTGCGCTCTTCTGTCGTCACCTTTCTCGGATCTGTGCTGCCTCTGCATCGCTGCCGCCACTCGTCCAGATCTGTCGCCCTCGCCGTCCATCCCTCGCGACATAGAGTCACAGCACTGTCTAACCCACAACGAGTCACAGCACCGTCCAGCCCACAACGAGTCGCAGCACAGTCCAACCCTCTCGACACAACAAGTCAGTGTCGTCATCCAATGCTCGTGACCCAGAAAATCGCAGCACCTTCCTTTGTCCTTTCTCTCACCGTCTCTCTCATCTCTTTCATTCTTCTGTGATTTTTTTTAAATTTTGGTTATGGTTATTGTGATTATTGTTTCTGTCTTCTCCGCCTTTTATCTTTTTATTTTTTTGAGCTAAATGGTGATTATTAAAAAATTTAGATTTTTTTATAATTATAGATGATGATGAAGGTGATAAATCTGATAGTGGTAGTGATGGTGGTAATAGATGATGATGGTGGCTGTAGATGGTGGTAATTGTGGATACAATAGTGTTATTGGTGAGAATAAATTTGTCATTTTGATAAATTTGTATATACCAGTGTACTGTTATGTATAATGTTGCCAAACAAGATAAAAATTATGTATATGTTCATGTCTATGTACTGTTGTGTCTTTGTATCTCTGTCCATTGCTGGTTAAGGCAGCAAACAAACAGAGCCCAAGTTCATGGCGCGTTCATTTCCAGACGTTTGTTTGGATTCGCATCCCAGCATCTTTTCATGATATTTGCCATGCCACTTGGACAACATCTCAGAATATCTGGTCGTAAATTCTGACAAACAACACAACCAACGGGAAATGGGTGAATCATAGCCATAGGCAAACATGCTATTGTAAAATTGTTCTTTAGACAGTTCATCTTATGAACTAACTTGACGAACAACTGCAGACGATATATCAGCAAAGCTTAGATTTGGATAAGGCATATCGCAGCAATAAATTTTCCACAAATCAGATCTCCTGTTATAAGGTTTACCATCCAGGATCTACACATGATAATGCCAAGATTAAAGCCACCTCTTGTTTCCAATCTTGAAAAACATGATTCATATGATGGTTATTATAACCAAGTTTCCTCCTCTTATTCTTTATCAAGTATCGTTTTACCGTTCTGCCAGGGAGAAACTCGAAGGAGGAGGAGGATTGTTATCAAAACTTGAAGGGTTTTTAGGGGGAATCTTAAGATTTGAAGTTCCCATTGAAGCTCCGACAAACTGAGCAGAAATTAATACAAACATCATTATTAAGCTGAACATTTATTTCTAGAAGCAAATTTTAGTTGACTAAGCATGTGGATAATATCGGAGCAAAGTTCGAATTTTGCTCTCAAGTATGCTATCTGTAGCAGTCAAATTTTTTTTTATCAACATTGTCATGTGTCAAATAATGATCATTAATAAAATAAGTGAGAGTGAAAAAGACTATGAAATTTAAGAGAATGATGCTTTTATATTCAACATATGCATACCATTCCAAGTGGCTAGTAGAATCTATCAAAGTAGTGCCTGAATGAGTTGTGACTGCATCTTATTGACTTTGAGAACACGTTTAGAATTTAGGAAATATTTTTTTTTGTAACACAAGTATATAATATTTCATGTTGATACTTGCTTTTTGGATTGAGATTTGCACAATAAACAAACTTTTATTTTATATCTTTAGACCTTATTGGTATCTTATAAATACTCAAATAGCTTCACTTCATCATATTTTTTAGTATAGGATCATATTATTCTAGAAACGATGGCTATATATATGTGTGAGAGTTGCTATATTAAACCGAATGCATATGGTTTGATCAGTTGACCTACAACCCGAATTCCAGTCAGCAAACTTTGTGTTCACATTTACTGTTTATTGAATTCATACCCCCCAACTACCAAAATTTTGATTTGTATGTTTGGATTGATTGAAAAAAGGCCGTATTAATTTTTCACTACACTCTTGACTTTCTTTTTCTCAATTTTGTTTTGTGAAGTGAATAAGATTCACCTTCAAGGCTTCAACCATGGTGAAACCAATATTGATTATTCCTATTTTTCCTAATGTCAAAATAATTTATTTACATTACCAAGCAATTCTTTTCTCCCTTAAACACGTGAAGGAGATCTAATGTCTGATTCTATATCTGGATAAAGAAAAGATGGATTGTGAAAATAATAAATAATTTCGCTAGGAACTAAGAGGGTATATAGCCAACAATAAGCCAACAAGCATATTTAATTTATACTTTATATTATTAATTATTTAAATTTTATTTTTTAAAAATATAAAATTAATGATTATTAATTACTTTTTTTTACTCTAATTCATCTTTTACTATTTAATACACAAATTCTAATTTCTCTTTAAAAAAAACGTCCAAACTAAAAAAAAAACACCAAAACATAAGATAAAGAATCATCGAAATCCTAAGAAAAAAACATACAAAACATAGAAAAAAAATCATCCAAAACTAATAAAAAGAATCATCCGAAATTTAGGAAAAAGAAACATAAAAAACTAGTTAAAAAAATCATTCAAAACCAAATAGGAGAGGAGAAGAAGAGCCATAGAGTGACCGACAATAACATCTTGGACAGTGTTGCGTGTATGGTGGGAGACTCAGCTCGTGGTGGCACGTTGCGAAGAGGAAGCCACGGAGGCCGCGCATCGCAAGTAGAGGAGTCGCCATGGATCGGAGTAGTTGATCGCGCGTCGTGAATGGGGGACCGGCGGTGGCTACGTTGCAACGGATGGGGGCCACGGCGGTGCAGATGCGTCGATGGTGCGGTGGGCGACAGCGTCAACGAAAGAAGGATGGTGACGAGACGCGTGGAAGAGGCCGTGCAGCGCGACAAAAGATGCGACAGTGGTCGGTGGACGGCGGCATAAAAAATGTGTGGAAATGGTAGGTTTGAGGAGGGAGAGATTTGACTGTTTCCAAATGAATGAAAAGGGATTAAATTTTTTATAAATTATTTTTATTGTGTATTATAAATGTGATTAGAATAAATGTAAATTTTTTTTTTGAATTTTAAATTTTAATTTTTAAATTTTTATTTATTTATAAAATTTAAATTATAATAAAGTTGAATTATGCTGGCTTTTAGGGAAGTTGTTTCTTTATACTTTTTCAATAATAAAATATGCAATTGGAGTGATATATAATAATATAAACTAGTATAATAAAGGTAATAATTAATTAGAAGTAATGCACATGTAAATACAGGAACCTTTTATGGACAGAGTGCACGTGACAACATTGGACTCCGAAGACCATGTGCAGTGGCCATGGATTTTGCGCAAGTAAGTTTGAATTTACTCTTCTAAGGTATAAGAGAATTAAATATTAATTCAATAATTAATATCAAGTTGTGTCAAATACATATTATCCTATGGCTATGTTTATATAGCACTTGCTTAGTAAAATACTAGATATTTGTATATTAAATCACTCGGCGCATGTCACGGCAGTTACCAAATATATTGTTTTATAATTGTACAAGATGTCTCTGGTACGGGTTGAGAGATGGATCGAGAACTTGCGGGTTGAGGCAGATGCTGGATCACTTGCCTGGAGCAATGGGCGGTGGTACCTGCAAAGACACTCCGACGCTCAAGTCAGAATGGATCTAAGAGGTAGAAGGTGTGAGGAATGAATGAATACCTGAAGGGACCTGGGTCCTCTAAGATAAGGGAGACGTTTGAATTCGAAAGTTGGTTAGGAGCTCTAGTGGGCTGGTTCCGGGCTTTCTGGAAGGGCGAAGGGGGTCGGACCCTGGTAACCGAGTTTGGGGACCGCTCTGGGTGTAGGATCCGTGGGCCGGATCCGTAACAGTTGCCCCCGGAGCGAGAGAGTGAGGGTGCTCGGTCTCATCGCTGGAGAAACATTTTCCTCGCCATTGTGGTTTGGCAAGGAGATCGTTGTTTGGTTTTTCCGATCGAGGTCGAGGATTTGGGGAGTTCCTAGCCGTTTCATGGTCAAGCCAGGAGTGCGTTGTTTGGGCGTCTCATCACATGCCGAGTTTGATGACTGTTCCGAAGAAGGGCCCGGAGATCGGGTCTGGAACAGTTGCCCCCAGAGCATGAGAGTATGCTTTCTTGGTCTCAATGCTAAGTCATTGGAGAGTCCGATTCTCTGTAGTTCGGGAGACTGTGAGGGGCCTGAAAAAGGCGTGACGTCATCATGCACCAATTGGTAGGATGTTGGTCAGTATGGCTTTCCGCAAGTTGGAAGACCGTCAGCTCATGCTTGTTTTGTGTGGCCTTTTTTGGGACGTTATTGTGAACTTATTTTAGGCCTCTTGGTGGGCCGATTTCAAGACTTTGTTTATTTAGCTTATTTGGATTCCCGTTTTGTTGGCTTTGCGGGTGATCGATTCACGAGTCACTATTTTTGTTATTTGGATATCCGTTTTGTTATTTGGATATCCGTTTTATTGGCCTCGGGTGATCGATTCCCGGGTAGCCCTTTACTTATTTGGATATCCGTTTTATTATTTAGATATCCGTTTTATTGGCTTCGGGGTGATCGATTCCCGGGTAACCGTTTACTTATTTGGATATCCGTTTTATTATTTGGATATCCGTTTTGTTGGCTTCGGAGTGATCGATTCCCGGGTAGCCGTTTACTTATTTGGATATCCGTTTTATTATTTGGATATCCGTTTTATTGGCTTCGGGGTGATCGATTCCCGAGTAGCCGTTTGCTTATTTGGATATTCGGTTTATTATTTGGATATCTGTTTTGTTGGCCTCGGGGTGATCGATTCCCAGGTAGCCGTTTTCTTATTTGGATATCCGTTTTATTATTTGGATATCCATTTTGTTGGCCTCGGGGTGATCGATTCCCGGGTAGCCGTTTACTTATTTGGATATCCGTTTTATTGGCTTTGGGGTGATCGATTCCCGGGTAGTCGTTTACTTATTTGGATATCCGTTTTATTATTTGGATATCCGTTTTGTTGGCCTCGGGGTGATCGATTCCCGGGTAGCCGTTTACTTATTTGGATATCCGTTTTATTATTTGGATATCTATTTTGTTGGCCTCGGAGTGATCGATCCCCGGGCCGCTATTTTTGTTATTAGATACCCGTTTTGTTATTTGGATATCCGTTTTATTGGGAGTGGGTAGACCGATGTTGCTTTATCATAAGACGAGGTCTCCTGGTCCGAAGTCTCGTCGTACCGTGCTGCCATTATACCTTAAGCTTATTCTCTATTTTAGGACTAGCTCACGTAGGTGTGCTATACTCCTGACCTTGTCTGCAAGGCCCTACTTTGCTTCTTTGTCGTTTCCTCCCATGGTTCTACGTGGATTTTGGTGTGCATCGAGATTGGAAAGGAAAATTCCTGCCGCGTCTCGGGATCTCTTGCGTAGGGCTAGGCTGATGTTGTCGTATTCTACCGCGGTTTCCCGGTCTCCGTGGATGGTTCCGACGGAGCCATTTTCTGCCGTGAACTTCATTAGAAGGTATTTGGTAAAGATGACGGTGGAGAGGTCGTTGATTGTTTTCCTTCTGAGGATGACGTTATAAGCGGTGGAGTTCTTGAGGACCACGAACTTGGACAGGATTGTCTTCCTCTGGCTTCCCGTCCCTATGGTAAGGGGAAGAATGATGGAACCGTCTGGCTTGAGGAAGTTGTCTCCGAGTCCCGTGACACTGTTGCGGTGTGTTTGGAGATTTTCGTTGCGGAGCCCGAGCTTGTCGAAGGCACCTCGGAAGAGGATGTTGGAGTCTGCGCCGGTGTCCACCAGTATTCTCCGAACTAGTCCTGTTTCGATTCTCGCCGAGATGATGAAAGGTGCGTCTTCGGCTGAGGTGCTGTGCTGGCAATCCTCGGGCAAGAAAGTTATCGTTTTGTCGGCTGTGGTAGCTAGGGCTAGATCTCTGACGGCCAAGACTTTGAGGTCCTTTTTTAGTGTTGATCTTGACTTGCCTGACACATCCTTGCCCGTGATGACATTTACTACTATGGCCGGGTCGTCTTCTGGACTTTCCCTGGGAGGTTGTTTTTGTGTTCTCAGGTTGCGTCCTTCCCTCTCAGACGACCTGTCTTTTTCCGCGCGTTTTGGTTCTCTGATGATTTTGGCGAACTCTGGGGGTTTACCGTCTCTTATAGCTTGTTTGAGGGCGTCTTTAAGGTCGAAACAGTCTTGTGTCCTGTGCCCGTAACCTCGGTGGTAGTCGCAGTAAAGGGTCTTGTTGCCGCCCGTTCTTTCTCTGAGTTGTCGGGCTTTCGGGATAATACCCCGATCCGCTATCTGGTGGTATATCTCGGTAATCGGGGCTGTCAGGGGGTGTAGTTCGAGAATTTCCCGATCCTGGGTGGTTGGTTTGTGTTGGTTTGTTTGGGTTGGTCTCTTTGACTTTCTCTGGGCATCGGATTATGGCGAGAAGTCGGGTTGCCGTGTGGGGTGTTGCCGTGTTGCCGTTTATTGGCGGCGACGACCTGGCTGACCTCCTCGTCGTTTATGTAGTCTCTGGCGATGTTTTGGATCTCGTGTATGGTCCATACTGGCTTGGTGGTGAGGTGTTTGCGAAAGTCTTCGTTCATGAGCCCGTTGGTTAAACAGAGGCTTGCGATGGAATCCGTGAGTCCATCAATCGTTAGGCATTCATCGTTGAAGCGGTCCAGGTATTTTCGTGTGGATTCGTCTTGTTTCTGTGTGACCCCTAATAAGCTGATGGGGTGTTTAGCTTTGGTGATTCTGGTGGTGAATTGGGCCATGAACTTCCGTGAGATATCGTGGAAGCCAGTTATGGATCCGTTGGGGAGGGTGTTGAACCATTTGATCGCAGGGCCAGCTAAAGTTATCGAGAAGGCCTTACACCGGATCATGTCGGCGGTTCCTTCCAGGTTCATCCTGGCCTCGAAGGCCATTAGGTGTTCCCGGGGATCGTTGGTCCCGTCCTATTTCATGTCAGTGGGCTTGTTGAAGTCCTTCAGGAGTTTGGCTCTCAAGGATTTTTCTGTGAACGGGATGGCTTCCATTATCACGTGCATGTTTCCTGCTCCTTTGGCCTCCCGATGGTGCCGTCGGTCATTTTCTCTGCGTCGGTGTTTCGGGTCTAGGAAAACGTTGCGATCGTGCTGTTTGCAGTGTTGTTGCTCAGGGGGCCTGGTGTTCCTGGTATCGCGATGAGATTAGGTCCTGAAGGTCACTTGGCTTGTATGCTCCGGGTGGTACCGTTCTTTGGGTGTGACTCGGCCTTTGAGGTTTTGCACCCTGAGGCACAACTCTTGGATTATCTGGACCGCCTTCTCTCCCAGGCCATCAAGTGGCTGGGTTTCAGTGGGAGGACAGTTGTCCTCTCTTGGTTGTTGCTGGGTTGGGGTTGGTTGGCGATGTGCCGCGTTTATTATCCTCCCGTGGGTGGGAGGAGTGTTATCTTGGAGTTCGAGAGTTGGGCTTTGTGGGTTTGAGTTGGGGTGTCGGGTGGAGGATTGCTCCTCGAGGTTCTCCGTCATGCCGCCACGATTTGGTTGTCCCCCGTATCTGTGCAAGAACCTTGAGAACTTTCTTGATCTATTGGCTCCTGAGAGGTCTGAGCTTGGCCACGGTGGTAGCATTTAAGGAGGTCGTTCATGATGTCATGGCGACAGAGTTGTCACAGGTGAGGCGGCGGATGACAGAGGTTTGGAAACTAGTGTTGAAAGAGGTGACCTCGTGGGTTTGGAGGAAGAGCTTGAAGAGTTCAAAAGAAGAAGCAACCTCGGTGGACATGAAGCCGAAGTAGAGGGAGAAGATGGGGCCATGGCGCTTGGAGAGACGGATGAGGGAGTGGTGAATGAGAGGGTCCAAGAGGTGAAGGTGTCCCACTAAAGGGAGGCGAGACTTTGGGCTCAGAGGATTTGAAATTTCACCGTTGGAGTAGGGCGAGGGTGCATAAAGAGTGTTATCACTAAGAAGGTAATTGCAAGTAACATTGTTCCTTTGGGATTTCGCCGTTGGAATAGGGCGAAGGTGTGTTATCGCTGCAAAGGTGATGTAAGTTAAGGAAACATTATTCCTTTGGGATTTCGCCGTTGGAGTAGGGCGAAAGGGTGCATAAACATGCAAAGGTGGTGCAAGTTAAGGAAACATTATTCCTTTGGGATTTCGCCGTTGGAGTAGGGCGAAGGTGTGTTATCCCTACAAAGGTGATGCAAGTTAAGGAAACATTATTCCTTTGAGATTTCTCCGTTGGAGTAGGGCGAAAGGGTGCATAAACCTGCAAAGGTGATGCAAGTTAAGGAAACATTATTCCTTTCGGATTTCGCCGTTGGAGTAGGGCGAAAGGATGCATAAACATGCAAAGGTGATGCAAGTTAAGGAAACATTATTCCTTTTTGCTCTCAGTTACACGCAAGAAATCTGAGTTTGATGATTGCTCTTCTGGGTTATCCGCCATGCCGCCACAACGTTGCAAAGTCCCCACAGACGGCGCCAATGTACAAGATGTCTCTGGTACGGGTTGAGAGATGGATCGAGAACTTGCGGGTTGAGGCAGATGCCGGATCACTTGCCTGGAGCAATGGGGGGTTGTACCTGCAAAGACACTCCGACGCTCAAGTCAGAATGGATCTAAGAGGTAGAAGGTGTGAGGAATGAATGAATACCTGGAGGGACCTGGGTCCTCTATTTATAGGTGATGGTGAATATCTTATCTTATCTTATTTGGCTAAGATAAGGGAGACGTTTGAATTATCTTATCTTATCTTATCTTATTTGGCTAAGATAAGGGAGACGTTTGAATTCGAAAGTTGGTTAGGAGCTCTAGTGGGCTGGTTTCGGGCCTTCTGGAAGGGCGAAGGGGGTCGTACCCTGGTAACCAGGTTCGGGGACCGTTCTGGGTGTAGGATCCGTGGATCAGATCCGTAACAATAATCAACAACGGATCTAAAGAGGGATAGGGTTTCATTGTTGAGTCAGTGTTTATAAATTAAGTTCCTTTTTGTTTTATTAAGAAATTGTAAATTATTATTATTATTATTATTATTATTATTATTATTATTATTATTATTATTATTATTATTATTATTAGCTTCTGTTCTAATAAGGTTTAAGTACGGTAGATATACATATATATAGTTTTTTACTCCAATAATTATTAGCCAGAGACTCTTAGTTAAAGGTTGAGAGTTTAAGGTTTAAAGTAAATAAATCATTTCTAAAATGAAGGCCTATAACTCTATAGGTTATAAGGCTTAGCTTTTGGTTAAAAAAAAATATTCTTTTTTGAATAAACTCAATAATAGCAATAATAAAATTTGGACTAAAGTATTATTTTAATTTTTTTAATATTTAGTTAAATTTTAATTTTATTCTTAATATTTAAAATGTATTATTTTTGTCTTAAATATTTTGTTTCGTTTTTCTAGTTAAAACATTTGCTTCTAAAAATTTGATACTAGCTTTTTTCTGAACAGTTCGAGCTACTTATTTACTATTTCACTATATCTAATTTTTGCTCTATTAAACAAAGGAGAGAAAATTTAAAAGAAAATTGTTAATCTATATTTTCTATATAAAAATAATTAGGTGATATTATATAATTGTTTGATCTCTCTTATATTTGTGTCTTTCTCAATCAGTTCTTGTAAAATAATTTTAAAATAATTATTATAACGAGTCAAACTTGGCCAGATTATATCCTTTACACACTTTAAAATGATGAGCTATATTATTTTTGTATTTATTATTTATTATATATAATAAAAATATAAAGAGGTTTGAGATACATATTTTTATTCTTAAAATGTCATTTGTTAATACACTACAAGGATTCTGTTAGATAGTAACAATTTTTAAGTCAGATACCGGCAATTTTGACCTTCGCAAAATGAATAGTGGCAGTTTTTCCTAACCACTAGAATAACTATTACAAATCAGCATTTAGCAGTGGATAACTGCCGCTATATTCCCAAATGAATTTGTTTTGTCTCTATTGTGGCGGGTTGGCAACCACCGCTAAATATTGCGCACAAACCATAAGCTTTTTTTGCGGCTGTTAATATAAATTGCCGCAAAAATAAACACATTTTCGTTTTTTTTTTGTTTTTTGTTTAATTTTTAATTTTTCAAGTCACAATCACTAGTTTTCTAACTTTAAATTTGTGTCATGTTATATATTGGCTTAATTGATTTAAAGTTAAACAAAATAAGTAACCAAAATGCTAAAATGAACAAAAATATATTGGTTTTTAAAAAATATATGCAACTTGGCATAATGATGCAATCCCTTTCAAAATTCAAATAATTTAGTTGTTATATTAAAAATCCTTAACTATATTTTTATCATGCAGACGCAATATACAAACAAGCATCTTGTTGATTTGGATATTGCATCACAAAAAGAAATGAAGATTATAGAATTGCACTCTATATACAAGAAATATGTCCAAACTCCCAATAAGGCAAATGGTATTTGCTGTTTATTTTGTTTCGTTTGGAAAAATGTCTTAACATGTTAACTATCTTTTTTTTCTAAATTAGCATCTAATTATTTGGGAGTTCTTATTTATGACTTGAGTAGACTTACATTGTTATATACATGTCGAAAGTTTTTAGTGTTAATTGAAGATTCAGGAAAAATAGTTAATGATACTCTAGATGGAGCAGAGACTGAGACACAAGAAAATTGATATAGTTAAGATCTCCTCCCTTGGAACTGACATGACCATGCAGTTTGATCTCAATAAGGTTTTGAAAGAAGACAATGGAAGTTTAGATGGACAACAAAGAAAAGATGGTGTACATGTTGCAGACAAGGGATTCAATCTGAACAAAGATCCATGATTTGGAGATGACTTATCAAAACCTCTAGCATGTGAAGCATATAGATTCATGACAAAGTATTTTTGGCCAAGTCTATATGATGTTTGAAGGAAAATTTGATCTGCACAAAGAACTAGTAGTTGATGATATAATGAACTTCTTGATCTATGATTTTAAGAGTTGGGTTGATTCCTTTAATTTTGATAGTTTGGGTTGTAGCATTTGTTCAGGACTGACCTGAAACGACAGGATCTATGACCCGACTAGTGATGGCGGCTATTCGGGTTGCTGGACGAACAAGGAAGGAGAGACCTGCAAAGACACTTCGACGTCCAAATCAGGATTGGTCAAAGAGGTTGAAATTTAGCGTTTCCAGTTGCTTACCTCGGGGGAGATGGAGGCTCCCCTATATGTATGTGTTGCAATGCTAAAATCTTCCTCAAATCAGAAAGATACGATGCGTATCTGTGACATTTAACTCTGGAGATGGCGCGAGTAGACTTTTCGGATTGATCGGTTTCTGGGGCTGGGCCCCCAATGGATTGGGCCAAAGGTTTGCCTTGCCGCTGGACCGCCGAGTCTAGAACCTGGGTCCAAAACAGTGCCCCCCAAATATGGCGTGCCTGAACCTAACAATGTCGCCACGTTTCTGTGGTTCCGTGGTGATGCGGAGCCTGGTAGGTCGGCAAGAAATGAATGGTTCCCAAGGATTTTTTATCATGGGGACCGTGCCCACAGTTTTCGAAAAGTCACGTCAGTTTAATGGGAGGGGCATTTATTGTCATCGCGGCTGAATTTACCTTGTTGCCCCTTCAGCCCCTTTAATTCGCGCTCTTTGGGGTGCTTTCATTTAAAAACTAGTTTCAGTTTTTTATTTTTCCCATTTTCCAACTTCGATCCTTCTTCTTTGTCACTCTTCGTTCCTCTTTCAGTCCTCTTCCTTGCTGCAAGCATCGGTTGCTGTTAGGATTGGTTTGCCTGGGTGGCTCTTCATCCTTTTCTAGTCGTTGCTCATTGTTGCTGTTATTCAAGTAAGCTTTGGACACTCTATTTAATTGTAATGGGGTTGATGGCATAATTCCGTCGTGGCAGTGGTTCTAGGTACCTTTAGAGGGTATGCCACTGCCTTTTCGGTTTAGGGCCTAAGCTAGCTTTCCTTTTTTCTGATTTCCTTTGTCTTTGAGTTTTGATCAAAGTTTGTAGGCTCACAGTGGTGGTGGTGCCCGTCATTTGTAGGTATGGTGTGGAGGATGGCCGAACTTTAGCGGGGACTTATTTTTCGGCGGGGGGGGGGGGTGTTCCCTAGACATATTTTTGGTGTAATACAAACGTGGTGGGGATCCATTTGCGTCTCGGTGAGGAGGACGTCCAGGAACTTGGGGATGACGTGCAATCTGCGGCGGGGGAACTGCAGAGGAGCACTACGAGCTTTCTCTTCCCGACCCTCAGGAGCGGGTCTGTTATGTTAACATGGAAGCTGCCCAGGACCATGATTGGATGTGGGTTTATAAACCCATGTTTGACATTGTTAGAGTTCGATTCCCATTCTCCGATTTTGTCATTCAACTTCTAAATCGGTGTAGCGTCGCTCCCTCGCAGCTCCATCCTAATAGATGGGCGACTATTAGGTGTTTTGAACTCGTGTGTGAGTACCTGAAATTCCCGGCTGTGGTGGAGGTCTGTTTGTACTTCTTCCTCCTCACCGTACCTTATCGGAAGGATTAGCACAAGAAGGTGTACATGTCTTTCTGGGATGTGCAAGGTCGAAAGATTATCAACCTCTTTGAGGGCTCGTTTCACGAGTTTGGTATGAAATTTTGAATATCACAACTGAACCGGCAAGTGCACTGAGTCGTACCAAGTAATACCTCAGGTGAGTGAGGGTCGATTCCACGAGGATTGATGGACCAAGCAACAATAGTCGAATGACTCACTTAGTCAGGCAAGTAGAAAATGGTGTTTTGAGGTTCAAAAGCATTAAACAGTGATTCAGAGAATAAGAGTGCAAACAGTCAATGGGTTGTGAGAAATATATGAGAAGATAGTCAAGGTTTTAAAGACATTTATTCTTCCGGATTAATATTTCTTACTAACTAATTTAATCATGTAAGATTCATTTCATGGCAAACTGTAATTGACTAAACCCTAATTCCTTAGTGATTTAGTCTCCTCTAACCTAATCAACCGCCAATTTCTTGGTCACTTAATATAGATTAGAGGGTTAGTTCAATTCTAGTTTATTAGATACAGAAACCCTAATTACCCAAATATAAGAGAATTATATGTCATGTATCCCGTTAAGTCCAAGCAATTAGCAGTTTAGGAGGAATTTACTTTTAAGCTAGTATTCAAGTGAGATAACTTTTCCAAGAATCAACAAGAATTCATGTAGAATACGAGTTATTTTCCAATACACTCAGATTCATAAGATGAAGAACGAAAGTAATCCTTGAAATTGAATCAATATATTAATCAAAATAGAGTAATAATACTATTAATCCATGGAAATAAACAGAGCACCTAACCTTAACCAAGCAGGTTTAGTTGCTTATGACTCAGAGAAAAGCTAGGATTCTGAAAAAAGTGTAAAGTGTGGAATGAGGTAGAAGAGAGAAGAGCTCCCGAAGGGCTAAATATTTTTTCTTTTATATCTAACCTAATTTGATTTGAAAATAAAATAGAAGAATCACTACTAAAGTCCAAAAGATTGTATTTGGGAATAAAAATAACTAAAACGAGATAAAATAAGATAAATATGACCCAAATCTAACTAATGAAATCCTTTCCTTAAAGTTGGATCCACGCTACTGGCGCTAAATGCCAGAACCGCCGTTTAGCGTATCTGGAGGCAGTAAGTTTCTAGTTGTTGCTATCTTCCTGGCACTGAATGCCGGCTCAGCGTTTAGCACCCCTCGAGGCAGTGGCTTGGGCGTTAGTTACGAGGCACCTGGCGCTAAACGCCGAGTCCTAGCATTTAGCGCCATGATGCCAGAAGTAAAGTATAAACTATTATATATCATTGAAAAACTCTGAAAGTTGGATTTCTAATGCCATTATAAATACGTCAATTAAATCAAGTTAGGCTCTTTGGAGTGTGAGGAGGTCAGGGTTGACAACATCCACTTTCTTCCTTTTTCTTCTGCACGAACTCTGTCAAACTCGCCCAAATCTTTTCTGAAATTAATAAAACCACAATGCGGCTCAAAGTAGCATCTAAATAGGCTTCAAACACTAAAATATAAATAAAACTCAATAAATTCATATCTAAATTCAGAGTTCAAGAAGGAGTATTTTAAGGTTTGGCCGGCAAGGGAATATCATCCCTTTTGGTTGACTCTAGAGGGGGAACATAGGTTTCCCACTTACTGGAAGTATGAGGCTACGACCGACTACCTTGTGAAGGTGACTTTCGACGGTTTAAGCTGGGAGAGCAAGAAATTCGTCGAGGTATTGACAGTCGTGTTTGGGGTTAGACCGTTGAATCCTTGTCATGTGATGGGTGACCAGGAAGCCGATCGCCAGTATGTCGGTACGTTCTTTTCCGATTTTGTTTCGATTTTTTTCATTTCTGTTCCTTAGCTCTTATGAGTTTCTTTTTTCTTATTTTGTAGTTGGCATGGCTGGAGGGTTCACAACTATGGAAAACTTGATGGCTGCCTATCTCGAAGTGAAGAAGGAGGAGCAACCTCAGGCCAAGTCGCAACCATATGCTAGATCAGAGTTGGTTCTGGCTTCCAGAGTTGGGGAGGGATCCCAGAAAATTGCTGTTAACCAAGCCGAGGATGATATCCACGAGATCACTTCGCCATCACCTCGAAAAAAACAAAAAACTCTTTGAGAGAGAAAGGAAAGGAGGTGGGTGTGCCTTCGGTAATGGAAAAGGCTTTTATGTCCCAGCTTTTATCGACGAGCACTTGCTTCCCAGAACAGAGGAGTTTTTTGCTGACTGTGCCTGGCAGCCTAAGTTAAATGGGTATATCGCTCTCTTCTTCGCTCCATCAAGGTGGTTCGAAAGATAGAGATTATACTCAGGAAATCACGAGTATTGGATGGAAAGCTTCGCCAAGCGTAGTCTAACCTGATGACTGCCCAGGCAGAGAAAGATGTCACAGAGGCTGCCAAGACCAAGGCTGAAAAGGAGGCTCGAGAGGTCGGGACTAGATCCAGCGTCTTTCTGACCACGAGACTTCCTTGCGGGCGGAGGTGTTGAAGGTCGGGCGCTGTGCCGAGGAAGCGGAGAAGAAGGTCAAAGCCACCAAGGATGCTGTGGATGCCTTGAGAAGGCAGAACAAGGAGATCGTAAGGAATGCGAAAGAGGCCATCTCTACCACTCAAGAATCTCTAAAGTCACAGGTCTCCATCCTCTCGCCATACTTTAATGTGTCTCAGATTGGGGCCTTCAAAACCCTCCGTGATGGGCAAATTATGGACCTTAGCTTCGAGAAAAGATCTTAGGTTTATTCTTCTTTTGTTTAACTCAATGTATTCAAATGTTTGACTAAGGGGCGAGTTTTATGTGTTTGAATTGTTATGGCATCGTTATTTTGCTTATTGTGCCAGGCTTTTATTTTGGATATCCATTGTTGTGTGTTTTTGTGTGGTTCTCGGGTTGATCAGTCCTGGGATACCTTGTTTGTGGTAATGAGAACTTAAGTATTGGCCAGCAACTTGTGAAATCAAATGCCAATGTTATTAATAAGTACTTGTCGGGACTCGTTAAAACCTTCCTTTGGCCTTTGTAGGTCCAAGAGGCGAGGAAAGAGTACCCTTGATCATAACAACAAAGAAAAGAGAAGAAACAATCATTAAATTAATGGAAAATTGAAAAGGCTTAGTGCCTACGGGATAAACCCCTTACAAGTAGAATTTCTTAAAGTTGGCGACGTTCCATGATCACAGGATGACGGAACCATCCAGTTGCTCTAGTTGATAGGCTCCCTTGCCATATACTTCGCGGACCTGGTAGGGACTCTCCCAGTTTGCCGCAAGCTTCCCTTCTCCCAGATTTTGAGTCCCTATGTCATTTCACCGCAACACCAAATCTCCTTTCTCGAATACCTGATTTTTAACACTTTAGTTGTACCTGAGGGCTAACCATTGCTTGAGGGCCAATTCTCTCAGGTGGGCGAATTCTCGAACTTTGTCCAGTAGGTCTTTTTCTTTGTCATAGTCGGTGACTCCGAGGAGAAATCTGGGACTGGGATCTTGACTTCTACCAGAATTACGGCCTCTGCACTATAAGTTAGGCGGAAAGGAGTTTTTTCAGTAGTTGATTGCGGGCTGGTGTGGTACGACTAGACGATTGATCCGAGTTCATTTGCCCAGTCACCCTTCCTTTGCTCCAACCTCTTGTTGATACCTTTAAGAATTACCTTGTTAGCAGCTTTAACTTGGTCGTTGGCTTGTGGGTGTTCTACCGAGGAGAAATGCTGCCGAATCCCCAGACCTTCGAGGAAACTTTTGAACCTTTTATTGGCGAATTGGGTGCCGTTTTCAGAGATTAAGATATCCAGGATTCTGAATTGAGTGATTATCTGCCTCCAAAAGAACTTCCAGCATTGGGTTATCGTGATTATGGTAAGGGCCTCGGCTTCCACCCATTTGGTGAAATATTCGATCGCTACAATGAGGTATTTGAGTTGTCCTAGGATCGTAGGGAAGGGGCCCATAAGGTTGATTCCCCATACTGTAAATGGTCAGGAGGTTGTAATGGGAGTTAACTCCTCAGCGGGGACCTCGTAAAGGTTCCCATTCTCCTGACATTTGACATACGACTTGACGAATTGCATAGAGCCACGGATTATGGTGGCCATTACTAACCAGCTCTCACTATTTTTTGGGCCAGAGCTTTCCCACCTATGTGATGGCCACAACAGCCTTCATGCACTTTCCTCAATACGTAGCTCGTTTGATTGGGTCGGAGGCACATCAGAAGTGGCTGTGAGCTGCCTCTTTGTATCAGGTTCCCTGGATTATGGTGTACTTAGCGGCCTCCCTCTTTAGTGGCTTCTAATTAGCTATGCTCTCGGGGATCTCGCCCTCCTCTAAGAATTGCTTGATAGGGGTCGTCCAGTCGGGAGTTCCTTGCACGTCTAGGAGCAAGGCCACCGAGGGCTCCCTGATGGCCTCATGGATGAGGGAGTGATTTCTTCCCGAGGATCTGGTACTGGATAGCTTTGACAATAAGTCTGCCCTGATGTTCTTTTCCTAGGGCACACGTTGAATCATAATATTGTAAAAATTTGCACCTAATTCCCCGGTCTTCTCCAAGTGCTTCTATAGCAAAGGGTCTCTGGTATGGTACGTGCCGTTAATCTGTGACGTGATGACTTGGGAGTCACTCTTAAATATCAGACTTTTGACCCCTAGTTCTTTGGCTTTGGTAACTCCTGCTATGATAGCTTCGTATTCAGCCTGGTTGTTTGACACCGAAAACTCGTACTTGATGGACTGCTCATATAGGAGCCCTTTTGAGTTTTCCAAGATGATTCCCGCGCTGCCAGAGGTTTAGTTGGATGCTCTGTCTACTGGAGTTCCCATTGTTAAGTCGGCTGGTTGGAGGTGGAGTTAGCCATCTCATCTAAGAAGTCTGCCATGGCTTGGGCTTTGATGGCATGCCTCAGTTAGTATGCGATGTCGAACTGCGATAACTCCACAGACCAGGTCATCATTCTTCCTGCCAGGTCAGACTTCTATAACACTTACCGGATGGGCTGGTTAGTGTAGACCATGATTTGGTGGTTTTGAAAGTATTGCCTTACCCGTCTCGAAGAGATGAGAAAGGCGAAGGCTAATTCTCGAAGAGATTGTAATATACAGAAACAATGGCTCCCCGACCTATGGTTTTGTTAACACCAGTGGTCCTAATAAGAGCCTTTTAAAGTATAGAAAAGTAGCTTTGTGTTCCTCTATCCATTGGAGGGTGATTCCCTTTTTCATTAGGTTGAAGAAAGGTAGGGCTTTTTGTGCCGAGGCGCCTAGGAATTGGAAAATGGCAGTGAGTCTCCCGGTCAACCTTTGGATGTCTTTGACGGATCCCGGACTGGCCATCCGGATGACCGCATCGCACTTTTCTGGATTGGCTTCAACTCCTCGTTGGGTCAGCATAAAACTGAGGAATTTCTCAGCCTCCAATGCAAAAGCGCATTTTGTAGGGTTAAAGTGCATCCTATGTTCTCGGAGAGATTGGAAAACTTGATGGAGATCCTCTAGTAGGGATTCTGCATTGGCAGTCTTGACGAGCATGTCGTCAAGGTACACTTCTATTGTTTTTCCGATCTGTTCTTGGAAAATCTTTGTCATAAGCTGCTGGTATGTGTCCTCATGTTCTTTAGGGCAAAAGGCATGACTGTGTAGTAGTAAATGCCATTTGGCATGATGAACGCTATTTTTTCTTCGTCGGGTGGGTGCATTGGTATCTGGTTGTAACCGGAGTACGCGTCCATAAAGCTCAGATACTTGTACCTAGACGTCGAGTCAACCAGGTTATCAATGCTGGGCAGCGGGAAGGAGTCTTTGGGGTAGGCTATGTTGAGGTCTGAATAATCCATGCACATCCTCCATTTCCTGTTAGGATTTCTAACCAGCACCACATTTAAAAGCCAGGTCGAGTAGGTGAGGTCTTGAATGAACCCGGCTTGTAGGAGACTGGCCATCTGCTCCTTGACTTCAGCTGCTCTATCATCTGACATCTTTCGTCGCTTTTGCAACACAGGCTTTGCTTTCGTCTTTATGGCAAGTCGATGAGATATGAAACTAGGGTCTAGGCATGGCTTGTCGGTAGGAGTCTAAGCGAACAGGTCCTCATTCTCTCTCAAAAGGATGCCAGGGAGCTTTGAGCTCGTATGGCAGGCTTCTGTTGATCAAGATGTATTTTTCTTCCATTTCTCCTATTTGCACCTTCTCCAAGTCCCCTTCTGGCTCTGGCCAGGGGAACTCTTCCAACCTCGTGTCTAAATCGGCGACGAAAATTCCAGCAGCGTCGCGGGATTTCTTTCTCAAGGACAAGCTGGCATTGTTGTAGGCCACTGCCGATTCTAAGTCGCCATGGATGGTCCCAATGGTACTGTCACGTAACCAAAACTTCATGGTTAGGAACTTTGTGAATACTACCACGTAAAAATCATTGATAGTCTTCTTGCCCAAGATGACGTTATATGCCGGTAGAGTCTTTGAGAACGAAAAAGTCAGTCATGACCATCCTTCTCTTGGTTCCATTTCTGACACAGATCAGGAGCTTAATAGCTTCATCTAGCTTGATAAAGAAATCCCCCAGAACACTACACCGTGCTGGTGCATTTGGAGGTTTGAATCTCGGAGCCTAGGGTATCGATAGCATTGCTGAACAAAATATTAGAGTTAGCACCCGTGTCAACTAATATTCTCTTTACGAGGCCAGATCCTAACTTGGCTATGATGACCATGGGCGGATCATCAATAGTATCTTCAACACGGCAGTCCTTTAGGCTGAATGTGAAATCTGGAAAAGCGGAGAGCTTTCGGCGTTCCGAGGCGGTCGCTACAAGGATCTTGAGTTCTTTCCTTTGAGAGGTCTTGGATTTCTCTCCTGGTCGTCCGACCACGACATTGACGATGGTGAGCATCGGTCTTTTCCATTTTCGTGGTTCACGTATGATTTTTGTGAACTCTGGGAGCTTCCCATCACGAATTGCTTACTTCAAAGCGTCCTTTAAATCGAAACAGTCCTGCGTCCTATGCCCATACCCTCAGTGATAATCACAGTACAGGAACTTGTTTCCTCCAGTCTGTTCCTTCAGCTGCCAAGCTTTCGGGATGACACCGCAATCGGCTATTTACTGGTAGACCTTTGCAATTGGGGCAGTCAGGAGAGTGTAGTCGGTAAAATTTTTTATTCTCGAGGGTCGGGGAGGTTTGCTCGACTGATCCTTGGCCCCTTCCCTCGTGAGGAGGAATGCGCCGAGCTTCCGGTAGGTCGAGACATTCCGTTTATTGGCTGCCATGACCTGGCTGACCTCCTCGTCATTTATATATTCCCTAGCCACGTTTTAGATCTCGTGCATAGTCCACACGAGTTTAGTGGTTAAGTGTTTTCGGAAGTCCTCATTTGTTAACCCGTTGGTTAGGAAAAGGCTTACAATTGAATCCATAAGACCGTCGATTTCTAAACATTCATCGTTGAACCTGTCTAGGTATTTTCTTGTGGCCTCGTTTTCATGCTGGGTTATCCCCAAGAGGTTTATGGCGTGTTTAGCCCTGGCGATTCTGGCTATAAACTGGGCTAAGAATCTTTGGGATATGTCCGAAAACCACACATTAGACCATTCAGGCTTGGAATTAAACTATTTCATCGCGGGTCCTGCGATGGTTAGAGGAAAAGCTCGGCAGCGTACTGCATCGGAGACACCTTCCAGATTCATTCGAGCCTTGAATGCTATTAAGTATTCCTAGGAATCCTTAGTTCTGTCATATCGCATGTCTGTTGGCTTTTCGAACTGCCTCGAGAAGCGAATCCAGAGGATCTTGCCGGCGAAGGAGGTTGCGCCCATAACCAGAGGCTTGTCATGCTGCTTTCATTTTTTGGTTGGAGATCTTTCTTGTCCCCTTCCTCAGCATTCGTGTCGTTCGTGGCTTGCGGAACGCAAACTGTTGTTGTGAGAGCGAGCTGGATTGGTCCTGTCGGCCGTCTTCTGATTTGCCGTTCTGGTGGGTCGGCGAGGCACCTTTCTCGGGGTTGTGTCACCGAGTACCCCTCCGAAGATAGCTAGAAATGATCCCTGGTTGCGACCTCTCTTTCCAAGTTCTGTAGCCTGTGGCGTAGTTCCTGGATAATCTGACAGTTGTCGGGCCCTATTCCCCCGAAGGGACACGAGCTGGCTTTGGGGTTTGAAATCTAGCTATTTCGTGACGGGTGATTGGGCATCACCGCCATGTGGACCACACTAGGAATTCGGTTCCAGGTCGGTGCGATATTTTTCGGAGGGTTATACTCATCGAAAATTTCCTTCGAGTTTTGGTTGTCCATTGGCCTAGAAGCCATTGGAGCCTTTTGTCAACAGGTCCCCACAGACGGTGCCAATGCTCAGGACTGACCTGAAACGACGAGATCTGCGACCCGGCTGGTGATGGCGGCTATTCGGGTTGCTGAACGAACAAGGAGGGGAGAGACCTACAAGGATATTCCGACGCCCAAGTCATGATTAGTCATCGAGGTTGAAATATAGGGTTGTCAGTTGCTTACCTCGGGGGAGATAGAGGCTCCCCTGTATGTATAGGTTGCAACGCTCAAATCTTCCTCAAATTGAAAAGATACGATGCATATTTGTGACATTTTACGTCAGAGATGGCGCGAGCGAACTTTCCGGATTGATCCGGTTTTTGGGGCTGGGCCTCGATGGATTGGGCCAAAGGTTTGCCTAGCTGCTGGGCCACCAAGTCCAGTACATGGGTCTGCAACAATATTAGATATTTATCTACAGTAAAAATATCTTAATTTAGATTTAGTAAGGTGTAACTTCGAAGAAACCTTAATTTAAGCTTAATTGAGTTTTGTTTTAATTTTATGAATTCATCCTAGACGTTGACTTAGTTTTTCTTTTAAATTTATGGATGAATGCCAACTTAAATGAACTTATACTAAAGGAGAAAATCTAATTAGTAAATTTGTGCGCATACAAATATTATTTTTAATATTCTAATTAATTTTCTCCTACCATAAAACAAATACAAAATTAGTATTACAGTGTAATAGTGATTTCAATAGATTTTTTAAAATAAGTTTTTAGTATATATATATATAACGAAAACTAAATACGGGCAAACTCAATTTAAGTACTAATAAAAATAGAGACAACGTATAAATATGCATGTAAGGGTTATGAAATTTCGTGGCGGTTTGATGGAAACCCGCCGCTAAATAAGCTCATTTGTGGCAGTTGAAATGAAACCGTCGCTAAACAAAAACAAATATGGTAGCGCACTCTTCCGCTGACCACTGCGAAATATGAACATAATTGCAGCGCTGGCCAAAATCACCGCAATAATTGACGTTAGGTTCCTTTTTGCAACGGTTTCAGTAAATTGTTGTAACAAAATCACTGTTATTTGCTGAATTTTTTGTAGTAATAATAAATGTAGCCACCATAATATAGTCATACTAAAATCTAGTATATATATAATTTTTGTTTTTGTAATTTCTGAAATTTAAATACAATATATTTTAATTATAATATATATTTAATATTTTGACTAATTATACATTTATTATTTACTGTACACATTTATTGCTATTTTGATTTAATAAATCATATTAATATAAAAAATATAACAACGGATCAACGCCTCTTTAGAGAAGCTTTTATGAGAACCCTTTCAAAGAAGCTAGTAATAATTAATAATAACAATTTTAGGACCAAGAGTATGTTTGGAAACAGCCAAACTATTTATGTCACTACAACAGGAGCGGTAGATAGCGGCGGTTAAAAGATCGGATAGCAGCGGTTTTTTGACCGTCGCTAAACATACAACAACAGGTAGGTGACCACTGAAACTAAAGGCACCGGCAAACTTTTAGCGGCGGTTTTTTTTACCGCCTGAATAATCGCTGCCAAACATGGTTTTACTGGCGAATACATTTTGCGGCGGTTGAGAACTGCTGGTGCTTTCCAAGGCATAGTTGAGAAACTTTTCCTGACGATTAGTTAACTGCCGCTATTTAATTCAGTTTAAAAAATTCGATTTTGCAACATTCAACAGTAACCGCCGCTAAAGGTAATTTTTTTTCAAACAAATACTTTATTTGAATTTAGTGTTCATATGACAATCAACATTCATGAAATCTTTTAATTTAAAAATGTCTCGTATTATTTTAACTGATTATGTTTGCAATTACGGTTAAAAAAAACATACTTAATTATTCGCCATTTATGTTTTTTGTTTTCATGACCCATTTGAATTTGCTTTGCATATCTTGTTCAGGATTTCTCGAAACATTGAATTCACAATTTTTTTTATTCTAACTAATTACTAGAAACAAAACACGTGTGACGAATACGTTTATGTCCATTTTTTTATAAGCCATTTTAATTTTATTTAGTATATACGTAAAAGTTTTTAACTGTAGTTTTTACCTCAATCATTAATTTTTACACGTTAAAATTTTCTCTATCAAGAAATTTATAATATTTCAAATGTACTTACAATTAGTACTTTAGTAATGATTTTCGTCCTTAATAACTTAATATTTGTGTAACTGAATTTTTCAGTCCTACACACTACATTTAAAATAAACACGCCTTTGCCAGACCTCCGGAAGTCAACATCGCACCATGGTGGACGACATCCCTAAAGATTTGTACATATTTTCAGACTCTGAAGCCCTAGAAGATGAGCGACATATCAACGAGTGTGCAACAGTCATACATCCTCGAGCTAATAGGAAAAACGTGTGGTCAGAGATGCGCATCCTTCGAATCCGAAAAGATGCAGAATAATCTCACAAGTGCCCCGACCTGAAGCATCGAGGCTAAGAAATCCCACAGAGATCATGGGACTTGTCCACGGATATCTTGGCCGGTTGGAACAAGAGAAACATGTTCTAAAACGATAACGAGGATCCGAAAGATTCCTGAGCAGGGATGTACCACGACGAAGGGGTCAGGGGATTAGAAGAAAAGTTGTTGAACCCGAAAAACGACTTAGTTGAGTTCACCAACCAAAGAATTAACTTTGCCATGCATTCTGATCTCAATAAAATTTCGGAAGAAGACAAAGACTTTTTAGATTGAATTTATTTGTAATTTTTCGAATTCAAATATATCATTATCTTTTCTTGTACATTTATGATTGACTGCTAATATACAAGATCTTATTGTACACAGTGTTATCTAATTATAATAATTTGTTCACATCGGTACACAATAGTTTTAATTTTTCTAATTAAATTGATTATACCTAAAATTAATCGAACGCTACTATAACTCTTTAACTTACTTAGGAAAAGAGAAAAGAATTAAAAACCATAACTTAGGAGGATTTTATATTTTTTCCTCCATTTAATTATGTTAATTCCTTGTGAAACGATGCAACGCGTGGTTGAGTCATTCTGTCCTCACTGGTCCTTGTTGAGGATTTATACTGAACATTGTTGGTCTAAATTTGTTATGGTCAACATATTGATTATTCAGAAAATACTTACTAGTATTGTGTTAAACTCGATTTGGCTTAGAAGTCAGATAAATTTTATTTTATATTAAACCAAATCTTGTCAGTTTTAATTTAAAAAAATGTGTTTTATATTATGAAAAATTCATAACAAACCATTTCTGATCATTTGGTTTTAAATTTTAAATTAAGTTTTGTAAACGATAACATTGCTACTTTTCCTAACAATCCATAACAGATAAAAACTACTTAAAAGAGACGTAGTCACTGTTGCCACCAAACCATTTTTTTTAGCTATGCACAAACTAATTTTCCTATATTCTTTAATCATGATATTAACATGTGCTTAAAATATCATCTATCTTTTTTAAAATATCTTGTCAAACAAATCTAAATCGTTATAAAAATTTGGATTTTTTAAGCCTATATAAAGATTTGTATGCTGCTAATTATCAAAATTCTCAACTTGCAATATCAAAGGTGTCAGGTTAGTTTTTCACCATACCTATCATTAATAACTCAAGAATTAATGTATTGAAAAATTTATGCTCTCCCCTATCCATCTCTTTCTGTTATGCCAAGCATAAAAGCTTTTTGTGCATTCAATTATGGTATTTAAATGATTAATATGCACAAGATTTCTTTTAATTTTCGAATTTATACATACAAAAGCTTATAAATCTAGTTTGTATTTTACCTCTTTTAATCATATAACAATTACATGTTGGCAGGAGGATTTATTTACTTTTATTATATACATAAATTATCCCAAATGATCTTTGTTTCCTGGTTAAGAATTACATACACCTAAGTGAATTTGCCAAAAAAATATAGAAGTCAACAGTAAGAGAGTTAGAATTAACTAATCAATGGCACTAAAATTGACGTCATACGCATTTTGGGCATAAGGTAAATTTTAACTTTCAATAGATTAGTTCTCTAGGATGGGTGATTATTACTTTGGGTAAGCCAAAAACTTTAATTCGCGTATGAATTAAAATTGGTTGAATTGTTCCCCCATTTGAATGGTATCATAACTCTACATCTTTTTTTGAAGGATTGAAAGTACACTTAGTTGGGTATACAACATAAAAAGCTCGATCAATCTACAGCCTCTGCTCATCCATTTTTTTCGAACACAGTAAGTCATCACCCTCAAGAAATTACACATAGTATTTACTTAACCTTTTTGTTTTATCATTGACATGGTGGTTAGTCCACGATTCTAAAACCAAAAAGGATAAATTATTATGTACTTGTAAATACGATGATTACAAGAAGCTGAAGGTTGTAAGTATTGTATATGCCTATTGATTAACAAGAAAAAAAATTCTTAAGTAACTTCCTGGACAACAATGACGAACAAAAGAAAAAAAATAGAGTAAAAAAATATAAAGCAGTCAAATTTACAAGGTAAAAATCTTAATTAGTTAGCTATGGTATCTTAAGTTAACAATAATCAAGTTTTAATTTGTTAGCCATATAATAAAAGAGTAACTTAACATAGATGAGTTATAATTGCCTTACATATATGTATGGCATCATTCTGCAATTCAGTTAAGAGTTAATCTAAAAATTAATAAGTCACTTCAGAATATATCTCATAACTAGCCCTTTACCAATTCAGATAATTCAGCAATTTAAAATTAAATTAGCAATTTTGTAACAGCTCGACAAACAAATAAAACCAAAGCAAGCCTTTGAAAAATCAACACAAAAATCAGTGACCATTTATATCCTAATTATACCTTTTAATTAATGTAGGAAACAAATTGTTTGTTCAACCAACAATTTATATCTCTGCTTAGTACCTCAAATCCCATACGACTTCTTTTCTGGTACCTTTTAATCATGGCCTATTTGAATCTAATATCTTTATCGCCCATCACAAAAACTTAGAATCCCTTTTGTTTGCATGTATCTAATGTTATTTTAACATTGTTAATTAATGAAGTCTAAAGATATTATAGGCCACAGGTCAAAACAAAATAATTGTAAACAAGGTTACCTGAAGTCTTAAACGTTGAAAGTTGAATGCCAGATCTGTAGCTCGTCCTTGTAGCTGAAAGGGTATCAAATTGCTGGCTGCTGCTACCCATTAGAACCTCGAAACAGGGGGGGCAAATGCCTTGAGTCCAGCAATGGCTACACATGTCCCAGCAGAGACATTGAGCTGCACTAGAGAAAGACGAACAGTCGGCAATTTCCGGCGGCCGGAAGTGTGCATTGGAAATCAGCGAAGCAAAGCTAAAGAGCAATGAGATAGGGAAGAGACATGAATATTGAGATATGACAGAGATGGGCCACATCGAGATACGGTGTTTCGGCGGCTCTAACGGCGATTACAGTCGTTGTGCGGGTGTTGGGAGGTGGAAATGCTTTGACAGCATAGGGTTTGAAGAGAGGATGGGAGGGTTGGAAGTGACGGCGCACATATAAGGTTACTTAACATGAAAAAAATATATTTTAAAAAACTGAATAACTATATAAACAAATTTATGATTTATTATAACAAAATATACTTTATATTTGGTAATTGTAGATTAACATTGTTGGTAGAATGCATATTTCTTTAATAATATTAATTAAAATTACTTTTTGCATATATAATTAGTTAATAACTAAAAGAATTATAAAATTAAATTATAATAATATTTTTTTAAATATATTTAGTCTTTAGTTAATTTTTTTGTTCTTTTTTATATAGTATTTTTTATAGTATTCTATTTTTTTGCTACTTATAGTACTCTATTTTAATACTTGTCAATAATTTTTCAATTTTATAATAAACTTATTATTTATTTATTCAATTGAAAATAACATACAAAAGTTGATAATTTTGAATATTCTGTTTGTAGTAAATATTAATAATTATTTATTACATTATAAAAAATAAACTTAAATTAGTACTCTTTTTTAGTACTCTCAATAATTTTATTTTCATGGGTGTTTTGGGTTCTAATTTTTTACAAGTTATATTTTTATTATTAACTATAATTAATTTTTTATTTAAGTTATCATTTCTAATAAGAACAATAACACACATTATGAAAAAATTAGAACAGTAAACTATGCATAAGAGTTTAATTTATAAATTTTACAATATCAAACAAAAACGAATCTATAATTGTGCTAAAACTCAGTATTTTTTTATTTACACTTATCTTGAGCGATAAAATTATGTTACTTGTGACCCTATTGTTATGTATGAACAGTTTTTTTATTTATTTTGTGCTTTTAATAAAATCAATAATTCACATGACACAAAATTAAAAAAATTAAAAAAAATAAAAATGGTTAAAATATAATAAAAAGTTATTAATGATGATAATAAAATTATGGAGAAAATTATTAAAATCAATAATAACCAGCGAATTCATGTGAACGTAGAAGCTATATTTTCTTCCATCAAGTAAACGCTTTTAGGATGTAAAATAATAGCGTTCACAAAAATTAAACGCATTTTTGTCCTCTACAACATAGTTGCCAAAGACACCTTTGTGGTCTGCCCTAAATATTACGAAGCAGTAGCGGAAGTTAAAATATTAGGGTTATAGCGTAAAATTATAAAATAAAGATTATCTTATAATATTTATATGGAAACAAAATTCAACAGTATAATTATTTTTTAAGTTCGTAACTAATGTGATAATAAATAAATAATTATATTGACAGATATGGAAATTACAAATAAATAACTAAATAGATAAAAGAATTTAATTTTACTAGTATTAATTAACGTACTAATATTGTGCATCACAGTAGATACTATGAGAATAATAAATAATATTGACGATGTGAATTTACTTTACATAAATAAGCCAATAAGCTTACAAATTTAAAAGAATCTATTGAAATTCAAGTCCAAAATTTTAATATTTAAAAATAAAAATGGTTGAAAAAATTCAGACCGTGTGAGTTGAGTCCATAAATCAATGTTAATATTTATCTTGTGCTTTTTTAAATTAGCTATGTGTCTAATATATTGTCATTGTTTACGAAAATAATTATAATTCCAATAGTTCGTATGTTTTACATTAAGAACTATAAAATTTTTTTACTTATTTTAGATATGGATAAAAGTTGGATTTTAGAGCCACGAGGCAATGCAGAATATAATCAAGGATTGAACAATTTTTTAGACTTCGCATTTGCTAATGCATCGTCCGATGGAATGATAAAATGTCCATGTCCAAAGTGTGGCTTTCAACTTATGCAAACAAGAGAAGATGCGTACAACCACCTATTAATGAGGCCGTTTCCCCCCGGATACACTGTCTAGATTCGTCACAGCGAGAAACCTTGTGACGAGGGCACAAGGTTTACGGGCATAAACGATAATCCACTCTCCCAAGTAAATCCAATGACGCAAATGGTCAACGAGGCATTTGATTTCTCAATTCCACACGTCGCCGATGACACCACAATGGATGAACATGTTGACGATGATGAACAAGAATTTTCGAATTTTATGACGGGCCAAGTTGCGCGGCAAGGAATTTTAATGATTTACTTACAGACGGAGACCAAGAACTATATCCCGGATGTTCAAAATACTCGAAGCTATCATTTCTAGTAAAGCTTTACCATATAAAGTGCATGTGTGGTGTTAGTGACAAGGCAATGGCAATGATCCTAGATTTGTTGCGAGAGGCTTTTGAGCACGCTAAACTTCCGACAACATTCTATGAGGCCAAAAAGACGATTAGAAAGCTGGGTATTGAATACAAGAAAATAGATGCATGCCCAAATGATTGCATGTTATACCGGGGTGATGATCAAGAATTGACAAGGTGCAAACGCTGCAGGACTTCAACATAGAAGCAAAAGACGCAGAAGGGTTCTATTCTCAAGTTAAAAACTCAAGTAAGGAGAAATGGAAAACCAATAGCAGCAAAGACTATTTGGTACTTTTCGCTCATCCTACGACTGTAACGGTTATTCATGTGCAACAAAACATCTAAAAACATGTTGTGGCATAAGGAGGGTCACAATAGTGACGATTTCTTGAGGCATCCTAGGGACGCTGTTGCTTGGAAAAAAATTGATGAGAAGAATCCTTCTTTTTTTTCATTGAACCCACGTAGTGTTCGCCTAGCCTTAGCTAGCGACGGATTTAATCCTTTTGGGAACATGAGCACAAAGTATTCTGTTTGGCCGGTTATTCTTATCCCGTACAACTTTTCTCCATGGCTTTGCATGAACTAAACCTCGTTTATCCTATCTATGATTATTCCTGGGCCTAAAATGCCAGGAAATGACATAGATATTTACTTGCAGCCCCTAGTTGATGACTTGAAGCAATTATGGGATGGTGTAGAAACGTACGATGCTAACAAGAAAAGCACTTTCAAGATGTTTGCGGCATTGATGTGGACTATTAGCGATTTTTCAGGATTGGAAAATTTATCAAGGTGGAATACGCACAGCGGGTTAGCATGTCCTATTTGTAATTTTGATGCTAAGGCACAGCGACTGACGTATAGTCAAAAATGGTGTTTTATGGGTCATCGTCGTTTTTTAAGTTATGGTCATAAATTTAGATTAGACCAGTTAAGATTCGACGAGCAAGTAGAAAACAGGGATCCTCCAAAGATGTTGTCTGGAACAGATATCCTAAGACAACAATCAAATGTTCACGTGTCGCTCGGAAAGATGACAAACGTCATAGGACAAAAATAACGCAATGGTGAAGATTCCAACATGGGTGAATCAAACTGGAAGAAGAAGAGTGTTTTCTTCAAACTCCCATACTGAGAAGAAAATATGCTACGTCATAACCTAGATGTTATGCACATAGAAAAAAATGTCTGCGATAACATAGTGTTCACTATATTAAATGATAGTGAAAAGTCAAAGGACAATCTGAAAGCTCGAAAGGATTTACAAGACATGGGCATAAGGCTGGAGGGCCGCGCAAGGGTGGAAAATATCCTTCTGCAGTTTTTACCATGTCAAATGCACAAAATGATATATTTCTAAAGACTCTTCAACATGTCATCTTTCCAGATGGTTGTTCAAGCAATATTACGCGTTGTGTTGACTTGCGACAACATAAGTTATATGGTTTGAAAAGTCATGATTGTCACGTTTTGATGGAACATTTGCTTCTAATTCTTGTCAAGAATGCACTACCTGCCATTGTGGGTACCGTAATTGCCGATCTTTCATCATTTTTCCAAGTACTCTGTGGGAAATCCGTTAACCCTCTACAGCTCGATGAACTCCAAAATCATGTTGTTCATACGATGTGTCGTATGGAGATGATTTTTCCTCCATCATTCTTCACAATCATGGCACACCGTATCGTGTATCTTGTAGAAGAAGTAAAAATTGGTGGCCCAGTACATTATCGGTGGATGTATCCAATAAAGAGGTTAGTTCCTATGTAAACTTGTTACAACATGCGGTTTCATTAATAAATTGTACTACTCATATGACATGGTTTCCGTTGAAAGGTATTTGGTACATTTGAAGCAATATGTGTGCAAAGGGCTCAAGCAGAAGGTTCAATTGCAGAGGGATACTTATCTGAGGAGATTCTAACCTTTTGCTCTAGATATCTGGATGACATTGAGACTAGGATGAATCGACCAGTGCGAGTTGACGATCAACCTAGTGGAGTGATCCCTGATGCATGTGAAACGATGTTCCTGAAAATTGGAAAGGCGTTAGAGCTGCAACTCATTTTAAGCTAAGCCAGATGGAAAAACATCAAGCACTTCATCACGTGCTAGTCAACTGCGAGGCTATTTTTGAATTTATTGAGTAAGTGATCTTATGTTAAATTTCAACTCTCGGAGATAAATCTGTTCAGCCTTTCACTATTAGTGAATAATGTTGTGCTATTTCAAATAGTTCATTTAGACAAAAAAACAAAGAGAATGCTACGAGGTCAAACAAGGTCGCAATAAAAAATAGACAGCATTGTGCACAAGGAATTTGTTCAGTGGTTCAAGCAAGAGGTTAGCATACAGTAAGCATTATGCCAAGGTCAAATGATAGGATGAAACATACTATAATACTTTAACTTTGATGCATTTAAGAATGGCTGTTATATGGTATCAGGTTCCGATGGAGAGCACTGAGTATTCAAATGAGATTAAATGCCTTGCATGTGGACCCATACTGCAAGCAAGACGTTATGGGGCGTACAATGTCAACGGGTATAAGTTTAGAACTATGGCAAAGGATGAAGGGATGAAAACCCGATATAGTGGAGTATATATCTCGTCTAATACACGAAGTTATGCAAGCATGCGTGACCAAAAAGTAGCTATTGGTAGTGTTCCATATTATGGCAAAATTGTAGACATAATTGAATTGAATTACAGCTGTCGGTTCTCAGTTATGTTGTTCAAATGTATTTGGGCAGATACAACTACTACTAGAGGAATCAACAAGATCATTTGGGTCTTACTAGTGTTAACTTCTCTTGTTTAATACACACTGGTGATCGAGAAGACGATGAACCATACATATTGGCATCAGAGGCTCATCTTGTATACTATGTGGACAATGAAGTAGATAAAGAATAGTGCGTAGTTGTTCATGTGAAGCCACGAGACTTGTATGACATGGGAGAAGAGAATGAAGAAGCTGAAGTTGGTTTCTCTCCACAGCCAGGCTTAAACATGTCAACGGCAGAGGACGTTGGAGAGTTGCAGTTGACAAGGGATGATGATACAGAAGATCCCACAGACAATATTTTTGAAAATATTGATGATGTTGCAAAATGAAACATGAGAATGGTTAACGTAATTTTTAAAGAATATTTGTGTGTTTAATAAGTTATCAATTAGTTTTTGTATATAGTTGGCTGGTTACATCACGATTTGCATTTTCGTATTTCAATGAAGTCTTTATTGGATTAACAGCTTTAATAAATTAAAGCTTTTTCCCATTTTTTTTTTCATTTTTTTGTTTATCTACATTTATTCCAGAATAAAGTATCTATATTGTTTGATGATGTTGTTCTTAATGTCGGTTTTATTAAAAGATAACATATCTAATAATCATTAACTAATCTTAATGTTGTTATGACTAATAAATATTAGTTATTTTAAAATGATGGAATAACAAGGTAAGTGGAAATGAATGACTTTTCATCATGCTGTGCAAGCTCGACATTTACTACAAAAATGGCTATAGCCTCGCCATTCTCTCGTTGGAACATGCAATTGCTGTTGCTAGAGACGTATGGTTTCGTAAAGTGAATGTTAGGTGTTAGTTGGAGGCTATATCAGGACGCTCTTGTTTCAAGGAATACTTAAAAACGGCAAACAATTATACCATGTAGGTTCGTTCCTTAGGCATACAGTTATTGATTAATTGAATAATGTATATGTTAAGTTTATATACGAAAACCAAATGTATTGGAATAATATTTGTTATGTTAACATTCAAATGTTTAGGAACTTCATAAATGGAGATCAATGTACGAAAATAGGTTTGGATATATTTTTGTGACATGTGCATCTGGAAAGAGTTCTTCTGAAATACTTGCTGAACTGAAGGTATATAAATAGATTCCTAATACAAAAATTTCATTATAAATAAGTAGTGTATTTTACAAAACATACTATAAACTATATCTGGTATTATGTAGACGCGCTTCAGAAACAACCATATTGTTGAGTTGGATATTGCATCAAAGGAGGAAATGAAGTATATAGAATTGCACATTACAGATCTTCTATCTAAGAGATATGCCCAGAGTACTAATAAGGGAGATGGTAACTATTGCTTATTTTTTTATTTGTTCTAAAAGTTTCTAATGATATTAACATACCATATTTTTACTAAATTAATTTCTGATGAATTACCTTGTTGTATGATGTTCATATTTTCAGTATTACCTGAATATTCAGGCGAAGTAGTTAATGACAGTCTAGATGGGATAGAGACTGATTCAGAAGAAAATTTAGATGAAATTTCCTCTGTTGGAATTGACATCTCCATGCAGTCTGATCTCAAAAAGGTCTCGGAAGAAGACAAAGAAACTTTGGATAACCAGCAAATACAAGATCATGTACATGTTGCAAATAGGGGCTTCGATTTGAACAAAATGCCTTGGTATGGAGATGAAATATCAGATCCTGTAACACGTGAAAGTCATAGATTCTTGACAGAGTATTTTTACCCTGGTCAATACGATGTTGAAGAAAAATTTTGACCTTGTATTTTAAGAATTAGGTCGCGTCCACTTAGTTTAATGGTTTTGGTTGCAGTATTACATATGTGACTACTTTTGGAATTTTCGAAAAAGGCCTAGTTTAATTTTTGATTGATTAAAGCTAGCATTAACTGATATATTTCTAACATATTTCTTTTCTATTTATGCTTGAATGCAACATTATAATATCTTATAGTAAATAAAAAAAAATCTAATTTGTAAATTTGTTCACATGAGTGAAAAAAATCTCTTTTTAAAGTGATTAATCTTTTATACATAAAACAAATCCAGAAATTGGTGTCACAGTTTAGGTAATAGTGACTCAAACAAATTGATCAAAATTAACTAATTAGACTATATAAAAAAATCAAATACGGGCAAACCCAAATTATTTACTAATAAAAAATTTCTAAATTTGCGAAAGACAACATTAATTCAGAACAACATTGATGAAACTAGTGAGAAATAAAGTAATTTATATTCTCTTAGTTTTAAAAAATGAGACTACATCCAAATATGAGAGCGAGGAACTAAGTAAATTTGGCGACGGTTGGAATAAAACCGCCGCTAAAAGTAAGTATTGGTTCAGCAACTATGTGTGCAATTTTGTTACATTTAGCAGTGGTTGATCCTAATCGGTGCTAGATGTGAAACGGATAGCAACTCCAATGACTAACCGCTGCATTAACTGTCGCCATTCTTCATTCAGTGGTAAATTTCTACAACCGCCGCAAACCAGCCGCCGCTATCTGCCGGAATTGTTGTAGTGATATTAAAATTAATTATTAAAATAGGTTATTAGTATAAAATTTATAAATAAATATAAAATATACATTAAAAATAAATTAAATTATTATATAAATATATAATAATTAATTTGGTGACTGAATTTTAGTACGAAAATAATATTTTTTTTTTCGAAAAACATGTAAAAGACTTTTAAAAAATAAATTATAATAAAAATTAATAATTTTAAATTAAATAATAACTTATAAGCAAAAATAATATTTTAAAGTTTATGATTATAATTAAAATTTTATTCTTTATAAATTGTAATACTTTATCAATTTGATCTCAAATATTGAATATTAAAAAATATAAACAAATATTTTATTCTAATATTTGCTATTATATCACTTAAAAATAATACAAAATACAATAAATCATCTTAAAATCACTTTTCAAATAAAATATCCAAATATGAATGAATTGTCATAATCAATTATTTAAAAAAAATTTATACAAATAAGAATTAATAAAATAAAGTTAACCAAATTCATCCTAACTTGAGAATATATTTTTGTAATGGAGGGTTGATATTGATCATGGTGAACCCGGAATGAACGTGACCGTTCGATGCACTGCTTTTGTTCTCATCCTTATCCAAATCTCATACCCTCTTTACTCTTTAATTGCCAACCACTCATCCCTTGTCCTTACGTGAATCCCCTTTTATTTCTCACTCACTCATACGAACCTCGTAAGGGCAAAACGGTCGTTTCACTAAACTACTTTATACAGTTGCGGCTTATTTAAATTGAATTATAGTGACGACAGCATAGTGACGTTTTATGTCTTCCGTAAGATTTTAACCCCAAATGCACCCTCCGTTCCAGTTCAACAACTAAACCTTCCCTATACACGTGGCAGATTCTCATTAGCAGTGACATACACGCTCAAATTTAGAGCGTGGATATACCAAAGGATTGAACTTTCTTGCTAGGTTCCCTTAACCTTCGCAGCATGTGCAAATTTCCAACTTCTCTCATTGTTCTTATTATTTTTTCCCCTAAGCTAATATTAGTTATTATATTATTATTTTCCAAAATATAAATACTACCCACCAAGCAAGACCTCACTATAGTAGTGTTCGTGCTTGTGGTAGTGACAAAAAATTGTGACACCCCAAGAACAAGGAAAACTACTTGTTATTTACAGAGTTTGAATCAAATTTCCAAAATATATTATGTTTATTACGGAGAATATTAGTAATGGTAATAATTTATTGGGTCGTAGGAAGGCAATTGAGGAGCTTGAGAAGGGTCGTGAATTTGCAAACAAGCTTAGGGTTGTGATCAATGGTGGTGATGGTGGTGTTGATGGTGAACAACTTGTGGAGAAGGTTCTTATGTCATTCACAAACTCACTCTTGATCTTGAACAAGAACCCTAGTTCTAATAATTGTGATGAGGTCTGTGATGTTCCTTCTTCATGTGGGATCAATCCAACCAAGTCTGAGGATTCACTTGAGAGTAATTGCAAGAGCTCCGTTCATAAAGAACGTAGAGGATGTTACAAGAGAAGGTAATTAATTCTTGTCTTGTTTTCTTTTAAATATATAATTTTAATTTTAAAAAAATAAGAAAAAAATCAAACTAATTTTTCAACTTGAACTCCATCCTGAACAGAATATAAACGGTTTAGAATGGAGTATCGGTTAAAAGTATGTATTTCAATTTTGAATCTGATGAATCAAGAGATTAAAGTATTATCATTTAGATAGTCTTAAATTCGAGAAAAAACTGAAAAATTTTGACAGATATGAATTTGAACATAGTCATTTGATTTGAATAATCTACAATATAGTTTTTCAATCATGAGCCCTAAAGTACACAAGGATTTTTTATTGATATGATAAATTTAATTTGTTGATATTGTTTGTTTACCCTTTTTTTTTTGTTTTTAATTTGGCTTGGTTTTGAAAGTTAAAGAGGAGCTTTCTTTTAGCTTATCCGTTTTTAGATTTTTAAAATATTTATAACCTTTAAAAGGACACTTTTCTTAATTCTTATACAGTTGTAACTTGCCAATTATATGACCTTTGAACCTTTTTTAACATTATATATGTAAGGTTAATTACCATGTACTCATGTTAAATAGTTTGTGCCTTTTATAACCTCATGCTTTTTATTCTATTTTGTCCTTTACATATGCACTCAAACTGGACCCCCATATTAATTATTGTTCATTTCATTTTTCCGTGCTCACATGGGAGGGACAATACCTTGTAATAATTGGGCATATGTGCCTATAAAGAAAAAAAAAATTGGCCATATCCCATAATAATAATAATAATAATAATAATAATAATAATAATAATAATAATAATAATAATAATAATATGTCTACTTGTTTCTTGTTTTGCTATTGTTATTTTTTTGGCAACTAGGCAGCATAGAAATAAATGATTATTGCATACCCTATATGCTTGTGTTTGGTTTACCTAAAGTTATGGCAATGAATACATTATAATATAAACCTTATCTAAATAATATCTCCAATTTTCTTGTTGATTTGCAGAAGGACTTCACAAGTATTGGAGAAGGAGTCTGAAGCTCCAATTGATGATGGTCATCAGTGGAGAAAATATGGCCAAAAGGTTATCCTTAATACCAAACATCCAAGGTATGTATAAATTTATTACTATGGTCAATTTTATAAGGCAGTTAATATCAATCAATTTTTTTAATCTTAAATTTTAAATTATATGTATTTTAAAAAATTAACTAATATTAAGTATTTAAAAATTAATTTTCTGTACTTTTTTATTCAAAAATTATATAAATATGTACAAGTATTTAATTCAAAAACAAAAATACTATTTGTACATTAAAATTAGCCACTAAAATCAGCTATCAATGTATTTGTGTATAAATATATATGTGGTTTAATTTATTTTCAATGTGTATTTATATTCTAACATGTATTTTATACTAATGGTTGATTTTGGTGACTGATTTTGATATACACATAGCATAGTCCATTTGAAAAATTATCGTGTGATGAGACATTTATAGATAGCAATTAACAAAAGATGATGGTGACTAATTAAGGGTGTTTGAATTAGCTATTTTGAAATTAAGAAAGAACATAATTAACAAAAATCTAAGTCTTACTTTTATTCTAATTCTATATTTGTGTTGTTATCCAAATTTTCAGGAACTATTACAGATGCACTCACAAATATGACCAAGGTTGTCTAGCAACAAAACAAGTGCAACAAGTTGAAGATGAACCAACACTTTACAAGACCACATACTATGGAAACCACACTTGTAGGAACACCCTGAACCCTACAATCATATTGGATGATTCCAATGATTCTCCTTCACAATCTTCAATGTTCCTCAGCTTTGATAATTCCCTCCCAACAAAACAAGAATGTCCTATTTTCCTCTCATCATCATCTTTAGTAATCAAGAAGGAAGAGGAGTTCAAGGAGGAGGACCTTAATAATAATAATAATAATGTTCCTTCATGTTCTTCAAATGATTACATGATATCTTCGGAGCTTACTTTTGATAACTACTCAACGCATCATCATGTTAATGCTTTATCATCAACACTTGACTCAGATGATGTTATTTCTTATGATCCTTCTCACTTTGATGATGCCATTGAGTTTCTTTGTTATTAATATATATTGATGAATTTTGGGTTTTAGATATATATGTTTTCCTTTGTAAGTTTTGCCCCCTTCTAATTATGTAGTTTGAAGTGTTTGATTTAGATAGATAGGTAGCTTGGGTCCGATCCATGTATCTCTCATCTGTAAAATATGTACTTCTCTCCATTTTCAATGAAAAAAATTGTTAATTATTTTATGCAATTGTTTCATGGCATTATTCAATTTCCTCTTCATTCTAAACTATATATGCTCTCATCAGCATCATCATCTATCGACGACATATTAAAAATTGAAACAGCAAGTTGTAAATAAAATAATTAAAACAATTTTTATATAGCAAGTTATATATATATGGGTAGGTCTTTGCTGGCTAAGGTTATAGTGACTAAGAGTGACTAAACTTTGACTGACCAATGAACATATGATATGTGGAGAGTTGGGTGAAAGTTGTTAGTTAGAATGATAGGCCTTATTATTAGTGAGTAGCAGGGTAAAAGAGTAAATAGACTGACCAAAATAATGTGTATATCATGTGGACTTTTATTTTGAAGAAAAAAAATTTGTTAGTATTTTTTAAGTAGATAATTCCAAAACTTTAATGATTGGGTTTTAGTGTGAAAATCTATTATAATGTTAGATCAATAAAAGGTCACAAACAACTCATTGGCCAGCAGCAGACCCTTAAATGGAACTCAGATCCGTGACGGATTAGTTCTTAACCTGTTAGGTTGGGGGATACCATTTGGGTAAACAAAAAAAAAAAAAATAAAAGGTCATAATAATGAGAGTAATCCAAAAAAAACAAGAACTAAATCATGTAATATTTATGTGAGCTCTTAAGATTAATGTATTTGTGGCATGAATTATATGAGAATATAAATTTATAAAATATTAAAATTTTATAAAAAAATATTTTTATTTTAAATAAAAATAACTATTAAATATTATTATTATTATTATTATTATTATTATTAATAAAAGAAAAAAATTTTAAAATTAGTAATTTTTAGTAGTTTTGTTTATCTTTTGGTGAATATAAATACTAAATTATTTTTAACTGATAAATTTTATTAATTTATTTGTTTAAACTCTAAAAATTTTGAGTGCAAATGGTAATGATTTATGTGTATGTGCAAAACTTTAATAAACTAACATATGTGTAAATTATATATTTATTGCGTACAAAATCTCTATAAATATGAGTACAAATTATTACCAATTAAGTGCTAACAAAAAATGATAATACTTGTTAGTCATATAGCACTGCTCTTATTAAAAATCTTCATAATAATTTTATTAATAAGATTTGCTTTTTTATTTTGTGAATCCACTAAAGTTGGCATTCGTAAATCTTGAATTCATAATGTCATACCTTCTATAATTTACTTAAATAAAGTAGTTAAAAATTAATTATATCAGATTGTCTTAAAACTGAATTCACTATTAATTTTGTTTTTTCTCTTAATATTTATATAAAACGTGGTCCTTGTATAAAATTTAAAAAAAAACAAATATAAAATCTGCAAAAACACCACGATTTGTGAAGTAAATTTGTTAGCTTTTATCAACGTTTATGCTTTTTTAAGATATTAATTTGTTAATTTTTATTTAACTAATTTTTTTTTAATTTGTATATCCATAATTATACATATTATTTGTTAATTCCATGATATAAGTTTTAAAACTAAAGAAGAAATGGGCATTGACAAATAAGAAACCTATAAATATAAAATAAAAAGAGTCACTCGTATTTTCTTAGAATATTCATGTAAAATTACGGTAAAAGATATTTTAATCATAATAGTGTATAAAATATTTTTGTATTTAGATTACCAAAGACGGATCTAGGATTTTTAATATAAAAGGGTCGAATTATAGACAAATTTTTTAACTTCTTTTTAAAATTTTTTCATTTCATAAAAGTAATTTAGAAATAATATATAGTTATTGACTTAGTTTTATCCAAATATAAAGAAAAAATCTTATAAATTATTTTTTATAATATCATTTTTGATATGACAATTACATAAAAGATATAATATCAATAATATATTATAAAATTAAAATGGACCAAAAATTTATAGTGTATTCAGTTACAAAAATTATTAATTATTTAAAAGGTATAATACTGTTATCAAATATAAGATACAAATATCAAAATAAAATGAGAGCTGGAATTAAACAAGTTAAGATAAAAAAAAGTTAGGTGAATTTTTTTTTAAGAATGTAAAATTAAACAAAAAATTGAGTATTTTTTTACAAAAAATAACATCTAAGATACAATTATACAAAATATAATTACCAGAACATAATTCTGTAAATCATTACTAATATTTTATATAATAATATAAATGTTAAATATGTTATTATTAAAAGAACAAACAATTTTTCTTAAAAATAGATATAGAGATAAATATATAAAAATTAATTTGATAAGTACAAAAATTTGAGTGTATGATATTAAATTGATTAAGTAAAAAAAATTAGAGAGCTCAATAATTAAGATATAAATTCATTATATAATAAAAAATTAATACATATAAAGCTACTAAATTATATAATATTTTTTACTTCCTTAGACATATATCCCATATGTAAACATAGTTCTTCAAAATTTTTGGATGACCGAGGCCACAACTGGCTCCTACATGTTACAATAAAAGATAAAAATAGAATAAAAATTAATAAAAACTGAAATTCACATTTTGTGTTTGACTGAAACTCAAATAAAATTGCATATCTACAAACATATAAATTTAAACATAAATTTTATTTTCGACAAAAGTAATCTATATATAACCGTCTAATATGGTATTTCAGTATAAATTTTTTACATTTTAAATTTTAAAATAACAAATAATTATAATAAAAAAAATTTATAAAAGTCAAATAACAAATAATTATAATAAAAAAAATTTATAAAAGTCTAACTAGATTTATACGTGTGATTCTAAAAATATTAGCGCATAGCATTAGTAAAATTATTATTTCTCTTTTAATAATAATAATAATAATATAAATAATAACAAGAATAATAATAATAATAATAACTATGATAAAATTAACAATATTATTTAATAGTTATTTTTATTTAAAATAAAAATATTTTCTTATAAAATTTTAATACTTTATAAATTTATATTCTTATCTAATTTATGCCACAAATATATTAATAATAAGAGCTTACATAAATATTACATGATTTAGTTCTTATGTTTTTTAGATCTCTTATCATTAATAATTCATGACCTTTTATTGATCCAACATTATAATAGATTTTTACAATAAGGCCTAACCACTAAAGTTTTGGAATTATCTACTCAAAAAACACTAATAATTTTTTTTTTCAAAAAAAAAAAAACCACATGATATACACATCATTTTGCTCAGTTTAATTATTTACTCTTTTGTCCTATAATAATCACTAACAATAGGCCCATGACTCTAATTAACAACTTCCACTCAACTTTCCACATGTCATGTGTTCATTAATTAGTTATAACTTAGCCACTGTTAGCCACTATAACTTTGACATACCCTCTATATATATATATATATATATATATATATAAATAAAGATCACACATTCTTCAAATTAATTTTCAAAAGATTTTTTTAGTCATATTAGTCCTTAAAAGAAAAAACATAAATCAAATTCGTCCCTCTATTAGTTAGATGATGATGTGGTAGGTTAATGCCACGTGTCACAAGATGATTGGTTGACGTGTCACTTGACATGTAAAAAAGTTATTTATAATAAAAATAATCCTTAAAAGGTCAGATGTAAGTCATTTTCATTCCTAAAATTTTAAAAATTAATCAAATTAGTCCTTATATAAATTTTTTTATTTTTCTTCATAATATTAAATTTAAAATATTTTTCGATAGAACTAATTTAAATAATATTTTTTAGATCTTAATAAACAATTTTTTTACATAAAATAATAAAAATAATTAAATTATTATAAAGTTATTTTGCCATTTGTATTTTAAAGTTTTATATTTTTAAATTGTAATTTTTTAATAATAATTTTTTAAACGAGTTTATTAAATTATTGTTGATTATATATTTAAAAATTTAATATTTTAAATCTCACCAAATAATATAATATTTATTTTAAAATTTAAATCTTTTAAATTTTTTAAAATTATAATTTTTATTATTGTTTAATTTATATATATGGTAGAACTCAATGATTGAAAAATTAATTTGTGGGATCACTTGTTGAATCTTAATATTTTAATACAATTTTTTAAATAATTAATATATTTATTTAATGAGATCTAAAAGATTAAAATATTTCAAATAACTACTATATTTATTTAGTGAAATCTAAAATATTAAAACTTTTAGTATATAACTAGTTTTAATATTTTGGATTTCACAAAATAAAAATAAATATAGTAGTTATTTTAAATATTTTAATTTTTTAGATCTCACTAAATAAATACAGTAGTTATTTTAAATATTTTAATCTTTTAGATCTCACTAAATAAATATATTAGTTATTTTAAAAAAATTATTTTAAAATATTAAGATTCAATAAGTGATCTCACAAATTAATTTTTTAATTATTTAGTTCTACCATATAAATTAAAAAATAATAAAAATTATAATTTAAAAAATTTAAAAGATTTAAATTTTAAAATAACTACTATATTATTTAATGAGATTTAAAATATTAAATTTTTAAATATATAATCAACAATAATTTAATAAACTCGTTTAAATAAAAAAATTTCACTATAAAAAATTATAATTTAAAAATATAAAATTTTAAAATACAAATAATTTTATAATAATTTAATTATTTTTATTATTTTATGTAAAGAGAATTTTATTTATTAAGGTTTAAAAAATAATATTAAAATTAGTACTATAAAAAATATTTTAAATTTAATATTATAAAGAAAAAATAAAAGAAATTTATATAAGGACTAATTTGATTAATTTTTAAATTTTGAGGATGAAAATGACTTACGTCTGGACTTTTAGGGACTATTTTAATTATAAATAATTTTTTTATATGTCAAATGGCACGTGGCATGTTAGGTGTCACTAACCTGATACGTCAACCAATCATCTTGTGACACGTGGCATTAACCTGCCAGGTCATCATGCCACGTGGCATTTAGCATGATACGTCATCATCTAACTAATGGAATGACCAATTTGACTTACGTTTTATCTTTCAAGAACTAATATAACTAAAAAAATCTTTTAAAAACTAATTTAAAAAATAAATAATCTTTCAGAGACGAATTTGATTATCAACCCCATATATATTATTTTCACATTTGTATTTTATCCTTATATCGCCTTTAGAATATAGCACCATATGAAATTAGTAGTGTTACATGAGCACCATAAAATTAGCTATTATTAACCACTTTATATAGTGGTTTCATAATTCAAACAATATGAACTAAATTTATATTATAATTAAATTTCATGAAGAATATAACTAAATTAAAATTACCACTATCAAACAAATTCTTAGTATGATAAAACTTTTATAATTGTTACAAAACCACTTCTCCGAAAAATTGAAATGACAAAATATTTCTGACCAACAATTTTAATAAGTTCTAGCCAACATTTGGCCAACATTAGGCCTTGAACACTATTGTATTGAATTTATATTCAATTTAGTCTCTGTTTGCATGGGAGCCTTAATTTAGTCTATCAAGCCTTAATTTAGTCAATCAAGTTTCAGTTGTTTCTATTTAACTCCGAAACTTTACAAATGTGTGACTCACATTAGTTTTTAGGACAATTTTTGACACAAATATTAAGAGTAAATACTCAATCCAATCCCTAACCATTTGGACGATGGACAAAGCGCCCCTTGAAGATGTAAAATTGACCTATCGGACCCCAACCACACACGGAGCTGCTTATAGCGGACCCTGCTGCAATCGGATGGGAGAAAGTGGAGTGATGACATGTCAGTTTTTCCGTCACGTGAATATTGTCTTTCTTTAAATTGAGACCAATCGACCCTCCCAGTTTCAGAAATGGTGTCGTCAAGGCTGGATTGAATTTCCATAAAACTGGCCCCCATTCTCCTTTGTCATTTACGCTTTACCCTAACTTAGACAAACCCCTCATCTTCATTCCCTCCAAAAACTATACCTGACATTGACGACCTAAGTTAAGGTATGAACTCGTAAGCTTCCAGGGAGAACGAGTTTGCGACAATGGTAATGCATTGCAAGAGTAGTCGGACATGGTGAGTGGCATTTCTGTTGTTTTTCCTTTTTCTTCATGTTTTACTTAGCATGAGTGAAGAACATCAGATAGGCCATATTCCGTAATAGGAAGCTATGATAAAAAATTTGTAGTGGTTGAGAAATCGGTTTCATTAGGTTAAATATTCTATAATTATTTCATTGCAAATTAGGGCAAAGTAGGGCATGGGCAAAGTTTAAACTTGTTTTAGCCCTAGTTTGGATAAACAACTTAAATAAGTTCTTTTAGAAAAAGAGCTTAACGTATAAGGACTTTTATTAATAGCAGCTTATAAATAAGTTATTTTGTGTTTGGAATTTTAGTTATAAAAGTACTTATTTTAAAGTTGTAGTGTTTGGATAAATAACTCAAGAACTTGTTATAACTAACTATCAAAATAATAGCAAGCTATATAAAAATAAAATCACATGTGAAAAAATAAAATTAAAACTGAGATTTTATATCACACACAATGTTAAATATAAATTTAATAATAAAAATAGAGTGATTAAATGATAAAAAAAATAACTGAAAAAAATATATGAAGTAGGTGATTCAGATGGAATATTGTTTTAAAATGGTGTTGGAAGGTCAATACTTTCAGCAGATGAATCATTACGTGAAAATGGTGGTGGAGGGCCAATACTTCCAGCAGATGGAACATTGTGTGAAAATGATGGTGGAAGGCTAGTGCTTCTAACAGATGGAACCTTACGTGAAAATGGTGGTGGAGGGCCAGTATTTCCAGCAGAAATAGGAAACATTTTCACAGAGCCAAAAATAAAAGTAAATTTTTTTTTGTTTTAAAGTCAATTTTTTTAGAAAAATGATAGAATGACTTATCGAGAAGAAGAAGTCATATATTTTTACTTCTTCAAAAAGTTGTGAATTAACTTTTCGAAAAGTTAAAAGCTTTTTTTTAAATGGTGCCAAACACACGTATTGTGACTTTTCATAATTCAAAAGTAAAAAAAGTTGCTTATGCTGTTTCCCAAACGGGCTCTTAATCAAGTATATTTGATCAGGAAAATCATAATTTTTTATCCTTATTGCGTTTAAATTTTGTGGGTTGAAGTTTTGAAATTTATGTTGGTCGATATTTTGAAGTATATATAATGTTATTTTTTAATGTGATACAGATGTCTGTTTTTGTTGTGCCTATATTTCATCATGGTGGCAGATTTATTAGAGATGGAAGTGGAATTTTACATTACAGAGATAGGAAGGTGACAAAATTTTCTCTCATGGATGTAGATTTTGTGAATAAGAAAGGCATGGAAAAATTGTTTAAGAGCTTAGGGTATCTGGTGTACAAGACAATGTATTGGTTAGACTGTAATTACTTTAACATAGAGCTTAGATTGCACATTCTGAAGGGTGACAAGGAGATTAATGACATGTGTGACTGCACCCTTAATAATGATCACCCAAAGAAGTTTTATATATTTTTTGAGCATTCTATTAGTGAAGAACCTGTGATTATAGAATATGTGATTGTAGAGACAGAGTCTTCTTCTTTTTCACATGATAGTTATAAAAGTACAGAGGATGAAGCATACAAGCCACCTTTACCTAGCTATGAGAGTGAGAACAGTGATTTAGAATCATCTAGAGAGGCTAGAAAGGAAAAGAAAAAAAGTTATTACACCAAAGAAGCCATCTCAGAAATTCTCAAAGAAGTATGTTAGAAAGAGGAGAAAGGGACATATTTTAAGGAAGGCTATGGAGAGTGGAGCAGGGACAAGTGGGTCAACTACAAAGAATTCAGGGAATAATGTTCAGGACTTAGTGGGTCAGGTGCAAGTGGAGTCGGACCTGGTGCAGGAGTTGAGCCTCATGCTCTAGTAGTGGCCTGGCTGGTGAGAATATGGGCTTAAATAATGGCCAGTAAAAGCAGGTGTCAGAGACCCAAATGTTAAAAGTGAGTCTGAAGAGAAAATTATTTATGAGTATGCCTCTGTCTCATTAGAGGATGAAAAGGTTGTTGTAGGCTCTGGTTTCAATAAGGATAATGAATATGGCAATGTTAGTTTCAGCTGGGAATGCAATTTACAACAATGGAGAGGTTTAAGATAGCTTTGAAGGATGTTTTTGTGTGGGAAGGCAGGGACTGCATGTACATCAAAAATGAAAAAGAGAGGATCAGAGCTAGGTGTGCGAAAGAGACATGTCCTTGGTTGATATACATAGCTAAGAATTTTGCTATATTGTCGTTTGAGGTTAAGACATTCCATGACGAGCATACTTGTGGGAGGGATTATGGAAGTAATTTGGCTGATAGGGTGTGGGTGATGAGCGGATAATTTATACGCTTTTTGGCATTGTTTTTACTTAGTTTTTAGTAGGGGTGTAAGTTACCGAACCAAACCGAAATTTACCGCAAAACCGAACCAAAATTTACAACAACCAAATAAAAACCGAAAAAAATCGGTTTTTTTGGTTTTTTTTCCAAAGTAAACCGATCGGTTCAGTTCGGTTTTTGGTTGGTTCAGTAGAAACCGAACCGAACCGAACCGAACCGCAGAAGTGGTTTAGTAATACATTGAAATGGAAATTTTAGACTTAACAAATGTGTTTGTTTTATGTTTAGTTGTTGGAATGAGTTGAAATTGGGTTGAATTTGAATGTAATGTAATATTATTTCAGTTTATTGATTGTTTTGAATATCATTTTACTAAGATTAATTTTCTATTAGTTAGAATCTAAAAACCGAAAAAACCGACCGAACCAAACTGCTTTTGGTTCGGTTCGGTTCGGTTGTTGCACAAACAACAAACCGATTGGTTGGTATTATGTAAAAACCGAATAAATCGGTTCAGTTGATTTTTGGTCTAAAACTGAACCAAACCGAACCGATAACACCCCTAGTTTTTAGTATGATTTAGTTGGTATTTAGTATATTTTTATTAGTTTTTAATTAAAAATTACATTTCTGGACTTTACTATGAGTTTGTGTATTTTTCTGTGATTTCAGGTATTTTCTGGCTGAAATTAAGGGAGCTGAGCAAAAATCTGATTCAGGCTGAAAAAGGACTGCTGATGCTGTTGGATTCTGACTTCTCTGCACTCAAAGTGGATTTTCTGGAGTTATAGAACTCCAAATGGCGCGCTCTTAATTGCGTTGAAAAGTAGATATCCAGGGCTTTCCATCAATATATAATAGTCCATACTTTTCTCAAGGATAGACGACGTAAACTGTCATTCAACGCCAGTTCCATGTTGCAGTCTGGCGTCCAGCGCCAGAAACAAGTTACAAGTTGGAGTTCAACGCCAGAAACAGGTTACAACTTGGCGTTGAATGCCCAAAAGAGCCCAGGCACGTGAGAAGCTTAACTCTCAGCCCCAGCACACACCAAGTGGGCTCCAGAAGTGGATTTCTGCACTATCTATCATAGTTTACTTATTTTCTGTAAACCTAGTTTACTAGTTTAGTATTTAAACAACTTTTAGAGATTTATTTTGCACCTCATGATATTTTAGATCTAAAATTTGTACTCTTTGACGGCATGAGTCTCTGAACTCCATTGTTGGGGGTGAGGAGCTCTGCTGTGTTTCGATGAATTAATGCAACTATTTCTGTTTTCTATTCAAACACGCTTGTTCCTATCTAAGATGTTTATTTGCACTTCAATATGATGGATGTGATGATCCGTGACACTCATCATCATCCTCAACCTATGAACGCGTGCCTAACAACCACCTCCGTTCTACCTTTGATTGAATGAACATCTCTTGGATTCCTTAATCAGAATCTTCGTGGTATAAGGTAGAATCCATTGGCAGCATTCATGAGAATTCGGAAAGTCTAAACCTTGTCTGTGGTATTCCGAGTAGGATTCAGGGATTGAATGACTGTGACGAGCTTCAAACTCACAAGGGCTGGGCGTAGTGACAGACGCAAAAGGATCAATGGATCCTATTCCAGCATGAATGGGAACCGACAGATGATTAGCCGTGCGGTGACAGCGCACCTGGACCTTTTTCACTGAGAGGACGGATGGTAGCCATTGACAATGGTGATCCACTAACATACAGCTTGCCATAGGAGGAACATTGCGTGCGTGAAGAAGAAGACAGGGAGAAAGCAGAGATTCAGAAGACAAAGCATCTTCAAAACTCCAACATATTCTCCATTACAGCATACCAAGTATTTATTTTATGTGCCCTTTCACTTGTTACAACTTAAACTAAGAATTATTATTGATATTATATCCTGACTAAGAATTGCAAGATAACCATAGATTGCTTCAAACCAACAATCTCCGTGGGATTCGACCCTTACTCACGTAAGGTATTACTTGGACGACCCAGTGCACTTGCTGGTTAGTGGTACGAGTTGTGAAAAGTGTGATTTACAATTCGTGCACCAAGTTTTTGGCACCGTTGCCGGGGATTGTTTGAGTTTGAACAACTAAAGGTTTATTTTGTTGCTTAGATTAGGAATAATTTATTTTTGTTGCTATAGAGTCATTAAATTCTGAGTCCTTTATTTCCTTTTCAAAAATTTTTCAAAAATATTATTTTTCTTTATCAATTTTTAATTTTTTTTTGTAAGTTTAGTGTCTTGTTCTAAGTTTGGTGTCTATTGCATATTCTATATTTTTCTTTTAAATTTTCGAAGTTGTGTTCTTTGATCTTCAAGTTGTTCTTGTTTATTTGTCTTGTTTGATTTTTAGTTTTTCTTGTTCTGTGTCTTTTCTTGTTTTTCTTGTGTTTTTCCAAAGCATTAGTCTTCAAAAAGGAATTTATTTTTAGTTAGTGAAAATATACCTCTTCAAAATAAGTGTTACATTTACAGCTCAAGTGGCTAGAGCATTGGTTTATGTTCTTGATGATTGGGCACCGGTCCTATTAAAAATCTTTTTCAAAAATAATTTTTCTTGATTTAATCTTGTGCCAAACTTTAAGTTTGGTGTTTTCTTGTTAATCTTTATATAATTTTCGAAAAGTTATTTTGGTCTTCTAAAAATTTGAAGTTTGATGTTCTTTCTTTTGTTCTTGGTGTTCTTGTGAATCTTCAAAGTGTTCTTGAGTTTTCTTTGTGTCTTGATCTTAAAATTCTTAAGTTTGGTGTTCCTTGGTGTTTTTCCTCCAAAATTTTCGAAAACAAGGAGCATTAGATCTAAAAATTTTAAGTCTTGTGTCTTTTATGTGTTTTTCTCTTTCATCATAAAATTCAAAATTCAAAAAAATATCTTTTCTAACTATTTTTAAGCCATATTTTCGAAATTTTTTTTTATAAAAATTCAGATTTCAATTTCAAAATTTTTCAAATCTTATCCTTTTTAGATTAAAAAAAATTTATATCTTTTCCTTCTTAAAAATCTTTTCAACTCATAAATATCTTTTTCAAATCTTCACAATATCTTTTTCAAAACAAATTTATCTTTTGCAAATATCTTTTATATCTTTTCAATTTTCAATTACATCTTTTTCCTATCATATTTATCTTTTACAAATCATATCTTCTATCTTATCTTTTCTCATAATTTTGAATTACTTGGGTTGACTTGGTCAAAATTTTTCAAATCATATCTTTTTCAAAACTTCCTAACCACTTTTTCTCTCCTCAATTTTCGAAAATTATATCCAAAATTTTTCAAATCTTTTCAAATAATTAATTATTTTCGTTTTCAATTTTTTTTATTTATTTTGGTTTTCTAATTTTCGAATTTTATTTAATTTTTCATTTATTTTATTTTATCTTCCTTTTTAATTTTCGATATTAAAAAAAAATTTAATTTACAATTCGCATCATCTCCCTTTTTCCATCATGGACATAAGTGGAAATGAACAGTCCAGAAGGACTCTGGGGTCATATGCTAACCCCACTACTGCTTCATATGGGAGTAGTATCTGTATACCCTCCATCGGAGTCAGTAGCTTTGAGTTGAATCCTCAGCTCATTATCATGGTGCAGCAAAATTGTCAGTATTCCGGTCTTCCTCAGGAAGAACCTACAGAGTTTCTGGCACAGTTTTTACAGATTGCTGACACAGTACATGATAAGGAAATAGATCAGGATGTCTACAGACTATTAATGTTTCCATTTGCTGTAAAAGATCAAGCTAAGAGGTGGTTAAATAACCAACCTAAAGCTAGCATAAAGACATGGAAGTAGCTGTCTGAAAAATTCCTGAATCAATACTTCCCTTCCAAACAGATGACACAGCTAAGGCTAGACATCCAAGGCTTTAAACAAGGAGATAATGAATCTCTTTATGATGCCTGGGAGAGATACAGAGAGATGCTAAGAAAATGCCCCTCTGAAATATTTTCAGAGTGGGTTCAGCTAGACATCTTCTATTATGGGCTTACAAAAAGAGCTCAGATGTCTCTAGACTACTCAGCTGGTGGATCTATCCACATGAGGAAGACAATTGAAGAAGCTCAAGAGCTCATTGATACAGTTGTCAGAAATCAGCATCTGTACTTAAGCAGCGAACCTTCCATGAAAGAAGAGGCTAAAACAGTGACTACCGAACTCAGTCCTGCTGAACAAGCTACTGAATTCAATCAGCAATTGGATTTTCTAACAAAACAGTTAGCCTAATTCAAGGAGAGACTATAAGAGACAAGGATGGCTAATATAAATTTGAAAGAACAATTAAAGCAAACAAAGCAGCAGCTGTCAAAACAAATAACAGAAGAATGCCAAGCAGTTCAATTAAGAAGTCAGAAAATATTAAATACCCCACCTCAAGGCAGCAGGAAGCCAAGAAATGAGCAAACTACCCAAATTCCATCTGAGGACAGTAAGAGTCCGGGGAAAAATAATTCTGGCGCTAAAACGCCAGAAATTGGGTGGAAGGCTGGCGCTGAACGCCCAAACCATGCTCAGGACTGGCGTTCAACGCCAGAAATAAGCAAGGAACTGGCGTTGAACGCCCAAAGGAAGCACAGTTCTGGCGTTCAGATGCCAGGAACAGATGAGGAGTTGGCGTCTAACGTCACTCCAGCTTCCAACCCTGGCTTTCAAATGCCAGTGAGGGATCAGACACACACAAGTGCTGATAACAACCCCTCTAAAAAGGCTTTCCCAACCACTTCTGTAGGAAATAAACCTGCAGCAACCAAGGTTGAGGAGTACAAAGCCAAGATACCTTATCCTCAAAAACTCCGCCAAGAGGAGCAGGATAAGCAATTTGCTCGCTTTGCAGACTATCTCAGGACTCTTGAAATAAAGATTCCGTTTGCAGAGGCACTTGAGCAAATACCCCTTATGCCAAGTTCATGAAAGATATCTTGAGTCATAAGAAGGATTGGAGAGAAACTGAAAGAGTTCTCCTCACTAAAGAATGCAGTGCAGTCATTCTAAAAAGCTTCCCAGAAAAGCTTAAAGATCCCGAGAGCTTTGTGATACCATGCATATTAGAGGGTAATTGCACCAAGACAGCTTTATGTGATCTTGGGGCAAGCATCATCCTAATCCCTGCATCCACTATCAGAAAGCTTGGTTTGACTGAAGAGGTCAAACCAACCCGGATCTGTCTTCAACTTGCTAATGGCTCCATTAAATACCCATCAGGCATAATTGAGGACATGATTGTCAAGGTGAGGCCATTTGCCTTCCCTACTGACTTTGTAGTGCTGGAAATAGAGGAGCACAAGAGTGCAACTCTCATTCTAGGAAGACCATTCCTAGCAACTGGACGAACCATCATTGACGTCCAAAAAGGGGAGATAACCCTGAGAGTCAATGAGGATGAGTTTAAGTTGAATGTTGTCAAAGCTATGCAACATCCAGACACATCAGACGACTGCCTGGGCGTTGATATTATTGACTCCTTGGTGGAAGAGGTCCATATGACTGAGAGTCTCGAATCAGAGCTAGAGGACATTTTTAAAGATGTTCAGCCTGATCTGGAGGAACCAGAGGAAATAAAAGAACCTCTGAAAACTCCTCAGGAAGAGGAGAAACCTCCTAAACCCGAGCTCAAACCACTACCACCATCCCTGAAATATGCATTTCTGGAAGAAGGTGACACTTTTCCTGTAATCATAAGCTCTGCTTTAGGGCCACAGGAAGAGAAAGCACTAATTCAGGTGCTAAGGACACACAAGACAGCTCTTGGGTGGTCCATACGTGATCTTAAGGGCATTAGCTCAGCCAGATGCATGCACAAGATCCTATTGGAGGATGATGCTAAGCCAGTGGTTCAACGACAGAGGCGGCTAAATCCCACCATGAAGGAGGTGGTGCAGAAAGAGGTCACTAAGTTACTAGAGGCTGGGATTATCTATCCTATTTCTGATAGCCCCTGGGTGAGCCATGTCCATGTTATCCCTAAGAAGGGAGGAATGACAGTGGTTCATAATGAAAAGAATGAACTAGTTCCTACAAGAACAGTTACAGGGTGGCGTATGTGTATTGACTACAGAAGGCTCAATACAGCCACCAGGAAGGATCATTTTTCTTTACCATTCATAGACCAGATGCTAGAGAGACCAGCAGGTCATGAATATTACTGCTTTTTGGATGGCTATTCAGGTTACAACTAAATTACAGTAGATACTCAGGACCAAGAGAAAACAGCATTCACATGTCCTTCTGGAGTGTTTGCCTATAGAAGGATGCCTTTTGGTCTGTGTAATGCACCTGCAACCTTTCAGAGGTGCATGCTCTCTATCTTCTCTGATATGGTAGAGAAGCTTCTGGAAGTCTTCATGGATGACTTTTCAGTATTTGGAGACTCATTCAGCTCCTGCCTTAACCATTTAGCACTTGTTCTGAAAAGATGCCAAGAGACCAACCTAGTTTTAAACTGGGAAAAATGTCACTTTATGGTGACTGAAGGGATTGTCCTTGGGCATAAAATTTCAAACAAGGGAATAGAGGTGGATCAAGCTAAAGTTGAAGTAATTGAAAAATTACCACCACCTGCCAATGTTAAGGTAATCAGAAGCTTTCTGGGGCATGCAGGATTCTATAGGAGGTTTATAAAGGATTTTTCAAAAATTGCAAAACCTCTGAGCAATCTGCTAGCTGCTGACACGCCATTTATGTTTGACACAAAGTGTTTGCAGGCGTTTGAGACCCTGAAAGCTAAGCTGGTCACAGCACCAGTTATTTCTGCACCAGACTGGACATTACCATTCAAACTAATGTGTGATGCTAGTGACCATACCATTGGTGCAGTATTGGGACAGAGGCATAACAAGCTTTTGCATGTCATTTATTATTCTAGCAGTGTTTTAAATGATGCCCAGAAAAATTACACAACCACAGAAAAAGAATTACTTGCAGTGGTTTATGCCATTGACAAGTTTAGATCCTACTTAGTAGGATCAAAAGTGATTGTGTACACTGACCATGCTGCTCTTAAATATCTACTCACAAAGCAGGATTCAAAGCCCAGGCTCATAAGATGGGTGTTGCTTCTGCAAGAGTTTGATATAGAAATAAGAGATAGAAAAGGGACAGAGAATCAAGTAGCTGATCACCTGTCCCGGATAGAACCAGTAGCAGGAGCATCCCTCCCTCCTACTGAGATCTCTGAAACCTTTCCGGATGAGCAATTGTTTGCTATTCAGGAAGCTCTGTGCTTTGCAGACATTGCAAACTATAAGACACAAGGTTCTTCTTCTGTAACCATGGAGAGAAAGCATGAAAAGCTTCTCTCACTGCAGAGTCAACCAAAGCTCCCACAGTCAAACTCTAAGTTTGGTGTTGGGAGGCCACAACCAAACTCTAAGTTTAGTGTTGGAAAGTCTCAACAATGCTCTGAACATCTGTGAGGCTCCATGAGAGCCCACTGTCAAGCTATTGACATTAAAGAAGCGCTTGTTGGGAGGCAACCCAATTTTTATTTATCTAATTTTAATTTATTTTTATTGTTATTTCATGTTTTATTAGGTTCATGATCATGTGGAGTCACAAAATAAATATAAAAATTGAAAACGAAATCAAAAACAGTAGAAGAAAAATCACACCCTGGAGGAGGATCTTACTGGCGTTTAAACGCCAGTAAGCAGCATCTGTCTGGCGTTCAACGCCAGAACAGAGCATGTTTCTGGCGTTGAATGCCAGAAACAAGCAGCATCCTGGCGTTCAGACGCCAGAAATGCACAGTGAGGAAAGCTGGCGCTGAACGCCAGAAACAAGCATGGAACTGGCATTCAACGCCAGAAATATGCTGCATCTGGGCGCTGAACGCCCAGAACAAGCATCAATTCAGCGTTTAAACGCCAGAATTGCCTGCAAAGGCATTTTACATGCCTAATGGGTGCAGGGATGCAAATCCTTGACACCTCAGGATCTGTGGACCCCACAGGATCAACTCAGCATCTGTGGACCCCACAGGATCCCCACCTACCTCACCATTTAAATTCAAACCATTTCCCTCCCAAACCCACCCATTCACACACTTCCATCTCCTCCATCTTCTCTACTTCTTTCTTCTTTTGCTCGAGGACGAGCAAACCTTTTAAGTTTGGTGTGGTAAAAGCATTGCTTTTGTTTTTCCATAATTCAGTGGTAGAGCAATTGACTGCAGATCAAAGAGCTATGAGGAAAGAGCAACAAAGGCAAGGAAGAGACATAGAGGAGCTCAAGAGCACCATTGGTTCTTCAAGAAGAGGAAGACGCCACCCTCATTAAGGTGGACCCATTCCTTAATCTCCTTGTTCTTATTTTCCTGTTTTTCGTTTACTATGCTTCATGTTTAATTATGTTTGTGTCTTTACTATATGATCACTAGTATCTAAGTGTCTATGTCTTAAAGATATGAATGTCCTATGAATCCATCACCTTTCTTAAATGAAAATTGTTTTCTGAAAAAGAAAAAGAAGTACATGAATTTCGAATTTTAAAATAGTTTAATTATTTTGATGTGGTGGCAATCCTTTTTGTTTTCTAAATGAATGCTTGAACAGTGCATATGTCTTTTGAATTTGTTGTTTATGAATGTTAAAATTGTTGGCTCTTGAAAGAATGATGAAAAAGGAGAAATGTTATTTGATAATCTGAAAAATCATAAAAATGATTCTTGAAGCAAGAAAAATACAAAAGCTTGCAAAAAAAAAAGCGAAAAAATAGAAAAAAAAAGAAAAAGCAAGCAGAAAAAGCCAAAAGCTCTTAAAACCAAAAGGCAAGAGCAAAAAGCCAGTAGCCCTTAAAACCAAAAGGCAAGGGTAAATAAAAAGGATCCCAAGGCTTTGAGCATCAGTGGATAGGAGGGCCTAAAGGAATAAAATCCTGGCCTAAGTGGCTAAACCAAGCTGTCCCTAACCATGTGCTTGTGGCGTGAAGGTGTCAAGTGAAAAATTGAGACTGAGCGGTTAAAGTCAAGGTCCAAAGTAAAAGAAGAGTGTGCTTAAGAACCCTGGACACCTCTAATTGGGGACTCTAGCAAAGCTGAGTCACAATCTGAAAAGGTTCACCCAGTTATGTGTCTGTGGTATGTATGTATCCGGTGGTAATACTGGAAAACAGAGTGCTTAGGGCCACGGCCAAGACTCATAAAGTAGCTGTGTTCAAGAATCAACATACTGAACTAGGAGAATCAATAACACTATCTAAATTCTGAGTTCCTATAGATGCCAATCATTCCGAACTTCAAAGGATAAAGTGACATGCCAAAATTGTTCAGAAGCAAAAAGCTAATAGCCCCGCTCATCTAATTAACACTGATCTTCATATATGTTTTTGGAATTCATTGTATATTCTCTTCTTTTTATCCTACTTTGTTTTTAGTTGCTTGGGGACAAGCAACAATTTAAGTTTGGTGTTGTGATGAGCGGATAATTTATACGCTTTTTGGCATTGTTTTTACTTAGTTTTTAGTATGATTTAGTTGGTATTTAGTATATTTTTATTAGTTTTTAATTAAAAATCACATTTCTGGACTTTACTATGAGTTTGTGTGTTTTTCTGTGATTTTACGTATTTTCTGGCTGAAATTGAGGGAGCTGAGCAAAAATCTGATTCAGGCTGAAAAAGGACTGCTGATGCTGTTGGATTCTGACCTCTCTGCACTCAAAGTGGATTTTCTGGAGCTATAGAACTTCAAATGGCGCGCTCTCAATTGCGTTGGAAAGTAGACATCCAGGGCTTTCCAGAAATATATAATAGTCCATACTTTACTCAAGGATAGACGACATAAACTGGCATTCAACGCCAGTTCCATGTTGTAGTCTGGCGTCCAGCGCCAGAAACAAGTTACAAGTTGGAGTTCAACGCCAGAAACAGGTTACAACCTGGCGTTGAATGCCCAAAAGAGCCCAGGCACGTGAGAAGCTTAAGTCTCAGCCCCAGCACACACCAAGTGGGCTCTAGAAGTGGATTTCTGCACTATCTATCATAGTTTACTCATTTTCTGTAAACCTAGTTTACTAGTTTAGTATTTAAACAACTTTTAGAGATTTATTTTGCACCTCATGATATTTTAGATCTAAAATTTGTACTCTTTGACGGCATGAGTCTCTGAACTCCATTGTTGGGGGTGAGGAGCTCTGCTGTGTTTCGATGAATTAATGCAACTATTTCTGTTTTCTATTCAAACACGCTTGTTCCTATCTAAGATGTTTATTTGCACTTCAATATGATGGATGTGATGATCCGTGACACTCATCATCATCCTCAACCTATGAACGCGTGCCTGACAACCACCTCTATTCTACCTTTGATTGAATGAACATCTCTTGGATTCCTTAATCAGAATCTTCGTGGTATAAGCTAGAATCCATTGGCAGCATTCATGAGAATCCGGAAAGTCTAAACCTTATCTGTGGTATTTCGAGTAGGATTCAGGGATTGAATGACTGTGACGAGCTTCAAACTCACAAGGGCTGAGCGTAGTGACAGACGCAAAAGGATCAATGGATCCTATTCCAGCATGAGTGGGAACCGACAGATGATTAGCCGTGCGGTGACAGCGCACCTAGACCTTTTTCACTGAGAGGACGGATGGTAGCCATTGACAACGGTGATCCACTAACATACAGCTTGCCATAGGAGGAACCTTGCGTGCGTGAAGAAGAAGACAGGGAGAAAGCAGAGATTCAGAAGACAAAGCATCTCCAAAACTCCAACATATTCTCCATTACTGCATACCAAGTATTTATTTTATGTGCCCTTTCACTTGTTACAACTTAAACTAAGAATTATTATTGATATTATATCCTGACTAAGAATTGCAAGATAACCATAGATTGCTTCAAACCAACAATCTCCGTGGGATACGACCCTTACTCACGTAAGGTATTACTTGGACAACCCAGTGCACTTGCTGGTTAGTGGTACGAGTTGTGAAAAGTGTGATTTACAATTCGTGCACCAGTGGGTCACTGACAAGTTGGTTAAACGCCTAGCAACTCAACCTAGTTTGAGTCCAAGAGAGGCCATGGAACATCTGAAGCAGAATTTGAATGTTCAATGATAACTAGAGCTCTTAAGGCTATCAAGGAGACTATACCTGGTAACGAGAAGGCCAAGTATGAAAAGTTGAGAGATTATATATTAGAGCTGCATCGGAGTAATCCTGGGAACACTACAAATATGGAGGTTGTTTTCCTTCTACATTCTCCACCTTTATTTTAGAGGATTTATATATGTCTAGAGGCATGTAAGACTGGGTTCAAAGCTGGTTGTAGGCCGCTAATAGATCTAGATGGCTGTTTTTTGAAGGGTTATTATGGTGGTCAGCTCCTCTGTGCAGTTGCACAAGACGCCAATAATCACTCTTTTGTGATTGCAAATGCAGTGGCCAGAGCTGAAAATACAGAAAATTGGACATGGTTTATCAATCTTCTTAAAAAGATTTAGGTGATCACAAGACACATGGATGGAACTTTATGTCCGATCAACAGAAGCTTAGAAAACCTTGTTTTAGAAAACTAATGTTTATTTTTTCTTTAGAATATTCACTAGTCATGTAGCTTAATCTACCTTTCGGTTAAAATGCATTTTCTTAAGTTGCATTCTGTTATTGAGATTATTTTTCATTAATAGTAGATGTAGGTTCAATTGTTGTAAGTAATTATAACAGGAGTACATGTAGAGTACATATAGTGTAATCACTTAATAAAAAAATATTGTGAACCAACATGTTGAATGTGATTTGATCTATAAATACGGTTGATATGTTTGTTTATCTACATAAGCTCTTATAAATTTAAGAGATTTTATCTAAATGTAAATAGAAAATATTGTGAACTAACATGTTGAATGTGAATAACTGTAAGTCTATGTATTACTTGCAGGGTTTTATTCATGCCATGAAAGAAGTGATGCCACATGTACACCATTGATATTGTGTACTGTATATTTGGAAGAATTTCAGACAAAGATTCAAGGATAAGTAGATTGAGGGACTTGTGTGGCAGGCCTCAAGGTGCACAATACATAGCCAGGTCAAGGATGCTATGGAGAAACTTAAGAGTGTAAATACTGGTGCATGGGAATATATGAATGGCATTGTTCGGTGCGTGGTGCAGAGCTTTTTTAAGTCACTTCCCAAAAAATGATAGCAACACGAATGAATAATATGTGTGAAGTATGGAATGCGATGATAGTTGCTGGAGAAGTCAATATTGACAATGTTAGAGGAGATTAGATGCACAATCATGAAAAAGATGACCAACCATAAACGGATCTTAAGTTCATATACTTAAAAATTGGCACTAGCTCAACAAAAGAGGCTAGACAAGTTTATCAAACCTGAAAGTCACAAATGGACTGCTCAGTGGTATGGAGATAATGACAGAGTGTTATTTGAAGTCACAAGAGAAAAACACAATTTGGGGGTGAATCTACAACAACACACTTGCACCTGCAACATGTGACAGCTTTCAGGTAAGGGTTGTGTATGTTTTAATACTACAAAATTTATTAGTCGACACTTAAGAATAATGGATTGTATTTGGAATAAGAGAACTCAGTGTATTATTATTGTTCTGTCCAAGTATGCCATATGTGCATGTTGTTGCAGCCATATCTAAACTTAAGGTTAGGGATGCTGAGGACTTTGTTAGTCCACTACTAACAATGGATGCTGTTAGGACCACCTATAATGTGTATGTGAAACCAATGAACAGTAAAGAGTTCTAGGAAAAAGCAAGTCAACCAAAACTTGATCCACCTAGAATAACAAGACTAGCTGGACGTCCTAAAAAACAAAGGTCAGAGGCAGCTTTCCTACCACCACAGCCTTATGGTGACAAAGTTAGGAGGACTTTTTAAGTCACGTGCAGTAAGTGTGGGAGAAAGGGGCATTATTACAAGACTTGCAAGGGAGCACCTTCAAGACCTGATTGGCAACCAAAGAGGAAAAAATCAAAGGCTTCTAACCTATAATTGGATGTACATAATGGAGATAAGACAGACCAGCAAGCTGTAGGGGTGTTGAATGCAAATTAAAAAATAGAACATGAACATATTTGTGATTTCAGGGACCAAATTATACTATACTTATAATGGTTAGATATTTATTTGGACTAAACTTAAATTGGTTAGGGTGCTTTCTGTCGTGAAAGATAAGGGATAGGCATTTATGGTGTTTTAATGGTGCTCAGGTTGGAGGCTCAGGTCAGACTAACATAGTTACTACAGATGTCAGTGATGAACCCTTGATCAGGATTAAATCTCAATTTTGCATTTATATAGGAAAAGACCAGGAAGAACAAAAAAAATTGGCAAAGAGGCCCATAGGTGAGACAGAAGAAATTAATGTCTCACAATTGTAAGAACCAGATTTTTCACGGATAAAATCATTTAAATGCCCAAATTAAATTCTGGGAAGTTAGGATGAGAATTTGGGGATTTAAATATGATTTTTGAACTCAGTGGGTCCTTCCGAGTCAGAAAACGTATTTTCTACGAAAAACTGTGAAAAACCACAAACTGACTATCGAACCGGTTGAACCGGTTGAAGTCTGTCCAGCGCTGCACGAGAAAAAGTGAAAACATTCCAAGACCTTAGAAAAATATTAGAAATGGAAAACCGGGTGTTAGTGTTAAAGGTTCGGCCCAAAGTTGGGACGAACGGGCTAAAAATACTAACGGGTTAGATCGGGCTCAAGTTGGGCCCAAGCTCAATATATATAAGGGTTCATTAATGAACCCAATCAGCCATAACACACATAAACACAACACCCACACCAGCTTAGAAGAAGAAGAGAAACCCCATGGTCACTATTCATCACCATCTTCACAAGCCCATATCTTGAGCTACAGAGCTCCGATCGCCGCACCGTTTGCGGCCACGCGTTCCTTGTGAAGAGCTCTACAAAGCTTATGCAAGAAACTGAAGAGGTAACCACGAAATCTTTTCTGTTATTCTCCTCAAAATTTCGAGTTTTTAGGGTTTTGGCTAAGTGAGGTTTTGTGATTTTTGGGTGTTTAGGTACACTCTAGTCTTTGATTGATGTTGGTTTTAGCTTCCAAAGATATTGGACAAGGTAAGAGGCATTAAAATTCTTGTGAAATTTTAATTATAATGAGCCCTAGGTTGATTTATGATGGTTTATGTACATATAGCTTGTTTATGGTGAGTTTGGAGCTTGTTGATGCTTGTTGAAGATTCTTGGTGGCTTAGATTGTTCTTGAACGCTTGTCTTGGGATCAATTTGGGGTTTTGGTGCATATTGAAAATTGGTCAAAGTATGGTTTCGGTTTTCTCTATGTAGTATATAATATTCATGGACATTTAGGCTAGTGACCCATAGGATAGGTTTGAAATTTTATATGTTGTTGATGATTGGTTGGTTGATGGTGTACAATAAATTGGTATTGTTGATATGGTTAAATGATGATGTTGAGATATGATAGATTTGGATGATTGAATATTGTTGATTAATAATATGAAGCATGGTTGAGTTAATGATGGATGATTTGTGAAATTGAGAAGTGATTTGTGTTGATATATAAATATATGATATGGATGTTGATGTTGTGGATGAAGAAAATTGAAGGAAAAATGTGGTAAGCTTGGTGTAATATGGTATAGTGGGTTAATTTTGATGAAAAGTGGAGTTTGGATTGGGTTGGTTTAGTTTTGGTTGGGTTTTACAATGAAATTGTAAAAATTGTGATTTTGGGTAAAAGTTAGTTTTTGGTGAACTTTGTCTGATCATAACTTTTGCCTCGGTTCTCAAAATTGGTTGAAATTTGTTTAGAATTAAAGTTCATTGAAAACTCCTTAAACCAATATAAAGTTTGCAAGATTTGGAATTTTGTAGAGGAAGTTATGATCATTCAAAGTTGGTGTTAAAAATCTGAAATTCTGCAGAGTTGCAGAATTTCAGAATTTCTGATATGTGCGCACGCACAGCCTTGTGCGAATGCACAATCCTGCAAATTTCTTATTCTGTGCGGATGCACAGACCTGTGCGTACGCACAGGCAGGAAAAGGTTTTCTTCTTGTAGCGTTAGCACAACTTGTGTGCGCACATCAATGAAGAATTGCGACCTGTGCGGATGCATAGCCCTGTGCACACGCACAAGTCGGGAAGGGTCGTCTGCTGGGGGCGCTCGCACAGCTTGTGCGAATGAACATGCTTGTAAAATTTAGTACCTGCGTGTATGCACACCCCTATGCGTACGCACACTTCTAAAATCTTCCTGGGCGTGCTAACGCACGCCCCTATGCGGACGCACACGCCGTGTTTCACAAATTTAACTTTGTTTTCAACTATTTCACCTTTTCGACAAGGTTGTAAGCTTCTATAACACCATTTTAAGGATTTTGAACTTAATTTTGAGTTTGGGAATATGGGAAATAGGCTAAGGGTTTTAGTCGATGATTATTATGAAATATTAGAGAACGGAGGCTTAGGTTTCTGGTGTACTGAGGATGTGTTAGTAGACTGAGAATGAGGAATGAAAATGTTGAATTAACAGTGGTTGAGACGAGTCGAGGACTCTGAATGAGATGAAGGATCCATGATATATTGAAGATGTTTTGAAAACCACTACACTACTTTTTATTGAAACTAAGAGACGCTATGTGCCTAGGCAAAGATTGAGGTTGGATCCCGCCTGTTCGAGGTAGCGGCGGCAGCGTAAGGGCGGTGGTTCGTCCCGCTTGCGCTTAGATGTGAGGTCGGTGGCAATAGATCTCGCTCGCATCCCTTCGGATCTATAGAACGTGCAGGCGCCAGTACCTGGACAATGATCCGAGCACTATATCTCGGGGGTTCCCATATGAGAATTCCGAAGGACGACGTCTCCATGGAGATGTGTCAGATTGGCAGTTGAAACGACAATGTGATATCACAGCCAGTAGGGTAGGCATTCATCATATGCATTTTCTATCTGTTTGTATGCTTTGACTACTTGTACTGGCTTGTCTAATTGTATAACATGCCTAATTGCTATTTGAATTACTTGCCATATATGCTTCTATTTGTGATTTACTTGCCTTGTATTTAATTGTGATTTCTGCTGGGATTGAGGAGGTTCGGAAGGCGGTGGCGATGGGATCGCATGGAGGATCGGTTGGTGAAGGCTGTGGGACAATGGTGTTTGATTAGATTAGAAATCCCATAAGATAGATTATCCTTTTATGGTGCTATGGTTTAAGTTTTGTTAAGGTCTTATATAATCATGCTTATCTATTGTAATATGCCTTAAGTTTGAATCTTGTGATGGATATGAAGTATAGAATTGCCTTTGGCGTCCCGGGGTCTTATATCCTACATCACTGGGCACTGTTACCATACTGAGAACCTCCGGTTCTCATACCATATTTTCTGTTGTATTTTTCAGATGCAGGTCGCAACCCACCTTGGTGAGTTGTTGGGGTGGTGACAGAAGCAGAGGATCCGGATAATTCCTTTTGAGTCTCCTTTGTTTATTTGTATATGTCTCTCATTTTTGTATTTTTATTTTGGCCTTGAGGCTTGTATTTGAGAGAGAACAAAACTTGTATAAGCCATTTTAAACTTCTGTTTCCTTCATCAGGCTTCTAGAATATATTATTTCCTTCTATATATAAATATGTGTAAGCCTTAGAGCTGTCGTAATCTCTGATTAACCTTTGCCTTACGGCTAGAGGTAAGGCTTAGGGTAATTAGGGTGTTACATTTAGTGGTATCAGAGTAGTTCGTCCTCGTGAGCCTGAGGGATGAACCGATTGTGCTTCATTGCATACTCAGTGTGTCTTTTCTTTGATGCTATTAGGTTATTTACTTGATATTTCATAACGTGCTTGGTTGTGAGTGCCTGTTTGGGATAATTAAAACGCTAGGCTTTTGATATTGGGACTGATCACCTTGATATCGATTGTTTGGTGTAGACAGGAAACCCAATGGTCACTCGCGGACGAGGTCGAGCATGTTCACGAGAGAGTAGGAATGAGCAACCGGCTAATAACCATGCCGAGTTCATGGCGGCGATGGCGAACCTAGCGAACACCATGGAAGCAAATGCTGCTGTGACTCTGCAAGTTGTGCAGAGGTTAACCCAACCGGCCATAAGCGAAAACGACAAGGGAGGAGGTGCTGAGGGCAGCTTGAGAGGTGTTTCAAGAACTCTAGCTGCTTTTTGGAAAGCTGGCCCGCCGGTTTTCAATGGTTCGACAAACCATATTGAAGCAGACAACTGGTTCCAAGTTGTGGAGCGTGCATTGTTAACTCAACATGTACCGTATGACAAGTTCGTGGAATATGCGACTTATCAGCTGGTGGGAGAAGCTCAACAATAGTGGCAAGGAGAGTGCCGACTGTGACACCAACAGAACGTGAACATTACCTGGGCGTTATTCGAGGAAGCTTTTTACAGGAGGTACTTTCATGGGTCATTAAAGGAGGCCAGAGAATTGGAACTGTTACAGTTGAAACAAGGGTCCATGACTATAGCAGAATACACCAGCAAGTTCGAAGAACTCTGTCGGTCCTCGAGGATAAGTTAGGGTACTCTTGAGTCTTATGAGGGATGGAAATGCATCAAATACGAAGTGGGGTTGAGAGAGGATATCAGGCGTGCTGTGGCTCCACTAGAGATAAGGAGATTTTCTGAATTGATAGACACTACGAGGGTTGTTGAAGATTATGCAAGGACGGTAGCCTCGTCAAGGAACACTCATGGAAGGAATACTAGTAGGGAACTCGATGATCATCTCGGACCAAGGGAACAGAACTTTAAGAAAGAGGGACATACTCCTCAGCATCTGCAAGGTCAAGGGAATGTCAGAAGGGGCAACAAAGCCCAGTTTCATCAGGCGAAAGGAAATGGTCGATACTATAATTGTGGGAAACCTGGGCATATATCTAAGTATTGTCACCATGGGAATAAACGAGATGGGGGCCAGAATCAACAGTCAGGCCGTGTGTTTGCTTTGGAGGCACGTGAGGCGACGGGGTCGGATCCTCCGACGAGAGGTAAGCGTATGCTTTGAGTATTATAGTACCTGGACCTGAGGATAGCTTGGTTCTATCTTTTGCAATGTCTCTGTTAGGGTTACGAGTGCTTAGGGTTTTGTTGGGAGTAAACCGTGGGAAAGAACGATTCTAGTGGCGGTAGCCGAGGATTTCGGACTTATGATGACGAACGATCAGAGTGGACGTGCCGGAATGGTTTACAGGTATGACTAGAAGTCTTGGCGGTTTCCTGCTTAAGTGATGGGTGCGGTTCAGCACTAGTGGCAACGGAAGTACCGACTGATGCCTTTGCGGTTTTTTAACTATGATTTTGCGGTTTTAAGGTTTAGGATGATTTCTAATCTGGGTTGGAACTTTGGCTTAAATGATTCGGTTTTGAAAGTTAATTGGAACTCTTGATTTAAGAGATATGGTTTAGACGAACAGTGAGTTTTCTGATTTTGTTCAATTGTGAAAATGGTTTCCAATTTCTCTTATCGAAAGGGATTCAATTTGAAAAGTTTTAATTTAAGAAAATCATGATTTGAAGTAGGCAACTTCCGAGTAAACTATTTTGACTCCTTTAAAAAAACTCAACAGTGATCTGGTCTAAAATGTACTGTTTCGAATGATTTGGTTTTGAAATTAAGATTGGAACTTTGATCCAATGATACAACTTAAAAAGGAAAAGTGAGTCCTAAGATTCTGTTCATTGTGATTTTGGTTTGTAAATCTTAATTTAACAAAAAGGGATTCAATTGGAAATGTTTTGATTTAAAGGTTTCGATGAATTTAGGCAAATCATGCTTTAAAATGTTTGATTTACAAATAAACGGTTTTTGACTCTTTTGATAAGGTTTCAACAATCGACTCATTTAGATTGAAGTTGTTTTAAAGGTTTTGACAAATATTACAAAATCGGTATTTAGTTTAAGGAAAATTTTCGGATTCTTAATGACGATAATCAGAGTGACACAACAGAAGTTGTACGCTAAGCTGTCGAAGTGTAAGTTCTGGAAGGAGGAAGTGAAGTTCTTAGGTCACGTGGTGAACAAAGGAGGAATAGCCGCAGATCCTTCTAAGGTGGAAACGGTGATGGAATGGAAAAGACCGACAATGGTGACGAAAGTCAGGAGCTTCTTAGGTTTAGCCGGATATTACCGGAGATTCATTGAAGGATTTTCCCGGATTGCACTATCGATGACCGAGTTGACAAGAAAAGAAGCACCTTTTGTTTAGACGTCGGAGTGTAAAGAGAGTTTTCAGACTTTGAAGCAGAAGTTAACTTCAGCACCTATTTTAATCTTGTTGGAACTGCATGAACCGTTCGAAGTATTCTGTGATGCTTCTTTGAAGGGTTTAGGTTGCGTGTTGATGCAACACCGGAAATGTGGTGGCTTACGCATCGCGTCAGCTAAGACCGCATGAGGCGAACTACCCAACTCATGACTGGGAATTAGCGGCGATTGTGTTTACACTAACGAGGCACCCCTTGTACGGAGTGAGGTTTAATGTCTTTTTCTGATCACAAGAGCCTCAAGTACGTCTTTGATCAGAAATAGCTTAATATGTGTTAGAGAAGATGGATGGAGTTGCTTAAGGACTACGATTTTGAACTGAGTTATCACCCTGGAAGGTTGGATGTGGTAGCAGACGCTTTGGGTCGGAGATCTTTAATAATTGCTTGGATGAGAATCAAGGAAGAGGAGCTAGTGGAAAATTTTGTGGATCTTGCCGAAAGAACTTATTTAAACCAGTTGCATATTTCAAGTGCGTTTAAGACGGAGATTCAGAGGGCTCAGCAAGATGAGCGAAAGTTTCAGAGATTGTTCCAACCAGTTGGTGAGAAGAGGCGTGCGGATTTCACTAAGGATGGTGAAGGATTGTGGAGATATAAGGAGAGAATTTGCATACAGGATGTCGGGAGGTGGAGGCAAGACTTGTTGTCGGCGGCTCACTCCAATGGATTTCCTATTCATCCCGGAAGTGCGAAGATGTAGTATGACTTAAAGAAGATGTTCTGGTGGCCTGAGATTAGGGGTGGCAAAACGGGTCGAGCCCGTCGGGCCGATCCGCCAAACCCGCTAAAAAAGGCGGGTCGGGCTAGGATTTGGAGCCCGCCAAATTAAAAAAAACCGCCAAACCCGCACCGCCAAATTGTCGGGTTTTGGCGGGGCGGGACGGGCCGGTCCGCCGGGCCGAAGATTTTTATTTTTTATTTTTTTATATTAAATAAAAGAGTGATTACTATTATAAAATTAATAATTATAAAATTTTTTAAACACTTTTTTTTCATTTTTTGTTTTTATTCTTCTTTTAGTTATTAACTTTATTTATTTTATTTTACAATTTCATATATATGCTCAAATTATGTGACTTATTTTTTAAAATAAAGATGATTCTATTGACAAATATTATTTTGAACAATTTTATTGAAGTTAAAAATTAAAAAAAGTATAGTAAAAAAATTATATTATAATTTGACTATTTTTTATTTGTATTTTATTTTTTAATTATTATTTTTTGATTAATCTTAATGAATTTTATTTTTCAAAAAAAAAAAAGAGTCAAGCGGGCTAGCCCGCCAACCCGCCAATCCGCCATAAAGCGGGGCGGGCTAGCATTTTGAACCCATTTTAGTTGGCGGGGCGGGCCGGTCCGCCCCGTTTATGAGGCGGGCCTAGGCGGGGCGGGACGGGCCGGCCCGCTTTGCCACCCCTACCTGAGATGAAAGGTGACGTAGCTTCAGTGGTATCCAAGTGTTTGACGTGTTAGAAGGGGAAGATGGAGCATAGAAGTCATCAGGAATACTACAGCCTCTTAAGATTCCTCAGTGGAAGTGGGAAGGAATCGCGAGGGATTTTGTGACTGGTTTGCCGAGAACTAGGTCAAGATTTGATGCGATTTGGGTGATCGTGGATCGCTTAACCAAATCTGCTCATTTTCTACCTATCCGAGTGAACTATTATATGGAGGAGTTGGCGAGAAAGAACATCGACATAGTAGGATGATGGTGAACGAGATATTTTGGCAACTTGTCGGGTTGGCAACGTCGAAAGTAGGATGCTTCGTGGAGTTACATCGCGTGATTCAGATTTTTGAGGGCGAAAATCTTTTTAAGGAGGGGAGGATGTAAGAACCGGATTTTTCACGGATAAAATCATTTAAATGCCCAAATTAAATTTCGGGAAGTTAGGATGAGAATTTGGGGATTTAAATATGATTTTTAGACTCAGTGGGTCCTTCCGAGTTAGAAAACGGGTTTTCTGCGAAAAACCGTGAAAAACTACGAACCGGCTATCGAACTGGTTGAACCGGTTCAAGTATGTCTGGCCCTGTGCAAGAAAAAGTGAAAACAGTCCAAGACCTTAGAAAAATATTAGAAATGGAAAATTGGGTGTTAGTGTTAAAAGTTCGGCCCAAAGTTGGGTCTAACGGGCTAAAAATGCTAATGGGTTGGACCGGGCTCAAGTTGGGCCCAAGCCCAATATATATAAGGGTTCATTAATGAATCCAATCAGCCATAACACACATAAACACAACACCCACACCAGCTGAGAAGAAGAAGAAGAGAAACCCCATGGTCACTATTCATCACCATCTTCACAAGCTTATATCATGAGCTACAGAGCTCCGATCGCCGCACCGTTTGTAATCATGTGTTCCTTGTGAAGAGCTCTACAAAACCCATGCAAGAAACTGAAGAGGTAACCACGAAATCTTTTTCTGTTCTTCTACTCAAAATTTTGAGTTTTTAGGATTTTGGCTAAGTGAGGTTTTGTGATTTTTTGGTGTTTAGGTACACTCTAGTCTTTGATTGATGTTGGTTTTGGCTTCCAAAACACTTGGGCAAGGTAAGAAGTATTGAAACTCTTGTGAAATTTCAATTATAATGAGCCCTAGATTGATTTATGATGGTTTATGTACATATAACTTGTTTATATTGAGTTTGGAGCTTGTTGATGCTTGTTGAAGATTCTTGGTGGCTTAGATTGTGCTTGAACGCTTGTCTTGGGCTCAATTTGGGTTTTTGGTGCATATTGGAAATCGGCCAAGGTATGGTTTCAATTTTCTCTATGTAGTATATAATATTCATGGACACTTAGGCTAGTGACCCATAGGATAGGTTTGAAATTTTATATGTTGTTGATGATTGGTTAGTTGATGGTGTACAATAAATTGGTATTGTTGATATGGTTAAATGATGATGTTGAGATATGATGGATTTGGATGATTAAAAATTGTTGATTAATAATATGAAGCATGGTTGAGTTAATGATGGATAATTTGTGAAGTTGAGAAGTGATTTGTGTTGATATATAAATATATGATATGGATGTTGATGTTGTGGATGAGAAAAATTGAAGGAAAAATGTGGTAAGTTTGGTGTAATATGGTATAGAGGGTTAATTTTGATGAAAAGTGGAGTTTGGATTGGGTTGGTTTGGTTTTGGTTGGGTTTTACAATGAAATTGTGAAAATTGTGATTTTGGGTAAAAGTTGGTTTTTGGTGAACTTTGTCTGATCATAACTTTTGCCTCGATTCTCAAAATTGGTTGAAATTTGTTTAGAATTAAAGTACATTGAAAAATCTTTAAAACAATATAAAGTTTTCAAGATTTGGAATTTTGTAGAGGAAGTTATGATCATTTAAAGTTGGTGTTAAAACTCTGAAATTCTGCAGAGTTGCAGAATTTTAGGATTTCTGATATGTACGCACGCACAACCTTGTGCGAACGCGCAATCCTACAAAATTCTTATTCTGTGCGGACGCACAGACCTGTGCGTATGCCCAAGCAGGATAAGGCTCTCTGCTTGCAGCGTTAGCACAGCTTGTGCACGCACATCAATGAAGAATTGCGACCTGTGCGGACGCACAGCCCTGTGCGCATGCACAAGTCGGGAAGGGTCGTCTATTGGGGGTGCTCACACAGCTTGTGCGAATGAACAGGCTTGTAAATTTTAGTACCTGTGCGTACGCACACCCCTATGCGTACGCACACTTCTAAAATCTTCCTGGGCGTGCGCATGCACACCTCTGTGCGGACGCACACGCCCTGTTTCACAAATTTAACTTTGTTTTCAACTATTTCACCTTTCCAATAAGGTTGTAAGCTTCTATAACACCATTTTAAGGCTTTTGAACTTAATTTTGAGTATGGGAATATGGTAAATAGGCTAAGGGTTTTAGTCGATGATTATTATGAAATATTAGAGAACGGAGGCATAGGTTTCTGGTGTACTGAGGATGGGTTGGTAGAGTGAGAATGAGGAATGGAAATGTTGAATTAACAGTGGTTGAGATGAGTTGAGGACTCTGAATGAGATGAATCATCCATGATATATTGAAAATGTTTTGAAAACCACCACACTACTTTTTATTGAAACTAAGAGACGCTATGTGTCCGGGCAGGGGCTGAGGTTGGATCCCGCCTGTTCGAGGTAGCGGCGGCGGCGTAAGAGCGGTGGTTTGTCCCACTTGCGCTTAGATGTGAGGTCGGTGGCAATAAATCCCGCTCGCATCCCTTCGGATCTATAGAGCGTGTAGGCGCTGGTACCTGGACAATGATCCGAGCACTATATCTCGGGGGTTTCCATATGAAAATTTCGAAGGGCTGCATCTCCATGGAGATTTGTCGGGTTGGCAGTTGAACCGACAACGTGATATCACAGCCAGTAGGGTAGGCATTCATCATATGCATTTTCTATCTGTTTGTATGCTTTGACTACTTGCACTAGCTTGTCTAATTGTATAACATACCTAATTGCTATTTGAATTACTTTCCATATATGCTTCTATTTGTGATTTACTTGCCTTGTATATAATTGTGATTTCTACTGGGATTGAGGAGGTTTGGAAGGCGGTGGCGATGTGATCGCATGGAGGATAGGTTGGTGAAGGCTGTGGGACAACGGTGTTTGATTAGATTAGAAATCCCCTAAGATAGATTACCCTTTTATGGTGCTATGGTTTAAGTTTTGTTAAGGTCTTATATAATCATGCTTATCTATTTTAGTATGCCTTAAGTTTGATTCTTGTAATGGATATGAAGTCTAGGATTGCCTTTGGCGTCCCGGGGTCTTATATCCTATATCACTGGGCACTGTTACCATACTGAGAACCTCCGGTTCTCATACCATATTTTCTGTTATATTTTTCATATGCAGGTCGCAATCCACCTCAGTGAGTTATTGGGGTGGTGACAGAAGCAGAGGATCCCGTCTCTTTTGTTTATTTGTATATGTCTCTCACTTTTGTATTTTTATTTTGGCCTAGAGGCTTGTATTTGAGAGAGAACAAAACTTGTATAAACCATTTTAAACTTCAGTTTCCTTTTGTCGGTATATTTGGCTAGCCGGCTTAAACTCCATGAGCCGTAGCTAGTTTCTTATGATACTTCGCTATTATACTGTTGTCCTTGATTATATTACACCTGTTTCTTGTGCTTTAAGTTAGACGCTTTGTTAGTTCATTTTGTGCTTTTAAAATCCTATTTTTGAGCTATATCCTTCATCAGGCTTCTAGAATATATTATTTTCTTCTATATATAAATATGTGTAAGCCTTAGAGCTGTCGTAATCTCTGATTAACCTTTGCCTTACGGCTAAAGGTAAGGTTTAGGGTAATTAGGGTGTTACAACAATCTACCTTACAGTCAGAGGTAACAACAACCATTTTTATTATTTTGTATTTAAAGCCTATTGTGTGCTTGTCTGTATTGAGTTGTTGGTTGTCTTTATGTTAACAGCCCATTATGGTTCAATCTGAAGTTCCTAAGGTTGCAATGACAAACACTGGCATAAGGTTTAGGCCAAAGCACAGGATATTTAGTCCCCCACCCCCACTAGCAACACAGCAACATGCAAATACCACCATTCCACAACCTCAACCTAATGCAAACCCTACTCAAGGTCCAAGACCTTCTCGTGTACAACCTAACATCAATGGTGAAGCCATTTCAGTGGAGACAATAGCAGCAGCTGGCAACCAAACCTTATCAAGGTTGCTTAAGTTCATTCCAACCCCAGGCATAAATCTATCAAAGAAGGATTAATGAACCTTTTCACCATGAAATTCTCTTTTTGAAAGGTCTTCTTGTAGTACATGGGATCCCATGTTTTGTTTTGGCTTAATGCTATTTGACTTAATGCTCAGCTGTATTTTGGTTTAGATTACTAATGTTGTGCAGCAGTACTGAATTAACTTAGACATCGTTTCTGCTATGATTATTCTGGTTATGTATTTTGGTTGACTCATTTTATGTATTTTGAGCACTTTAAATGCACTTATTTACTACTAATTTGGTTACAAGTACTCTGATAATGTTACCATATTTTTTTTGTTATTTTTGTCAACTTGGATCACCTATCATAATGAAGTTGCTAGTATCCATGCATTGAATATAGCAACAAATAATAACTCATTTTTATTCTCAAAGTTGCAAAACATACATATTACACATAAGTCACACATTTCTCAACAGAAAATATCCATGACACAACCTTGTTTTGATATCCTAACCTAGTTCTTATAAACTAAGAACAAATTTTTCGACCATACAGTCCACTGAATAAGACCTAAAATGACAGTGCCACTGCAATTCAAACCAACAATGTCGAAATAGTCTTTCATTTAGTGCTATTAGATATCTTCCATGCTCTATCCTTTGCCATCAACAACTCCATGGATTCCAACTTCTCTTCCAATCTCTTAACTTGGTCCACCAATTCATTAGAACTTGTAACATCTTTAGCATGAAAATATGTCACATATTCACCCAGACAAGAAAGAAAGAAAGAAAGTGAAACTGGAGAATGTCCTACTTCAATATGTGTTTACCTTAAAATACACCAGAAGAAGGGTTTGTTTAGATTGTCCATGGTGCTTGACTCAAACAGTATGGCTTATGTTTCGCAGTTACATGTAGGTGCTGTAAATGTTTTCTTCCTGCTATTCACACCTTTCCGGAAGCTACCGGTTGAGCCCAGCATCGCACTTGAACCCTCGCTTTGTGCATCGGCACCCGTCTCGGTTTTGCTTCGTGAGTAGAAACCACCATCTTTTTCAGTCATGACTTGCTTATAATAATCCCCAAATGTGGCTACAACAAAGACTCGAACCCTAATTAGAAGAAGATTCAATCCAGCCTTGACGATGCCATTTCTGAAACTGGGAGGGTCGATTGGTCTCAATTTGGAGGAAGACAATATCCACATGACGGAGAAACTGACATGTCATCACTCACCTTCTCCCATCCGGTCGTAGGGTCCGCTATAAGTAGCTCCGTATGTAGTTGGGGTCCGATGGGTCAATTTCACATCTTCAAGGGGTGCTTTGTCCGTCGTCCAAATGGTTAAGGACCGAATTGAGCATTTACTTGGCTAACATGGATAGTCAGATGCCACGTTCGAACCTGTACAATGTTGTTTTTGTTTTGGTGCTCAAATAGCCTAAAACCAAAATGATTTTATTTTACAAATTCTAGCGTGGCATCCGGCTGCCCATATCAGGCGTTACATTAATGTCTGTGCGTCGAAAATTGTTTCACATACTAAGGTGAGTAACGTTCGCAAAGTTTAAGACTAAATAGAGGCAATTAGAATTTTTGAGACTAAATTGAGACTCACGTACAAATTTAGGAATCAAATTAATTATTATTTCTATTGTATTTAGGCTTTTTTTGGATTTGTATATACAAAAATATTAATGCTGGCTAACTAATGGTAAAAAATGATAATATCTGTTGGTCTTCTGATATTGTTGAACTGCAATTGAAGTGGATAAGAGGAGACGCATAAATAGTTATATCTCACACAATTATAAATATCTCTTTCAGATTTGCATGAATTTTTTGAGTCTCTTTTAAATTTGTATAAATTTTTTTGCATAATTTTTTTAATTGGCCTTGTGTTAATTTTTTTTTAGTCAATAAGTATCGAATTATAAATGTTTAGGTCATAAAAATTCTAATATCATATCATAATTTTTTAAAAAATTTAAGCTAATAAAAAAAATGACACCGATGATTGTTGTATCTCTAACAATAATTACATACAATATAACTAAATTTATTCACAATTATAATCGAATATATATTGTATATGTATATAATATTTTCATAATAATCATTGGTAACTAACTAATATTTTGTATTTTTTAAAATTATTTATATTCATATTTTGGTTTACTACATGACATTGCTGGTAAAACTATTAACTACTTATAAAGTATGGAAATTTTGTTGAGTTATTGTGTTTGCGTGTTGAACATATTTTGAGTACGACATTCACTGATATTCGTCTGATACGCATGTCTGCGGTGTCTAACCGTATCTTAATAAAAAATAAAAAAAAAATTCGGATATGTTTGGATACACCTAAATACCATCACAAGTCATTGTGTCCAATTTTATTCTTATTCTTAAAATAAATTTAAAAATAGTATATATTATTATTTATCAAAACAAAAAAATATTTTAAATATTTTATATAATTAAAATAAAATATTAAAAATAATTTAAAAAATTAATTTATGTAACAATTTATCTAAAAAAATACTTTATATTTTTTATGTATACGTGTTCTTGTATCTTATAAAATTTTAAAATTTACATATGGACGTATTCCAGGTCATGTCATGTACTGTATCATATTTGTTGTTTTATGGAAGTAATAACAAGAATTCAATAATAGCCATGTATGATAGCTAATCAAAAGGAAATAATTTACAGTAATGTTAGATAAATAAAAAGAAAGTGAGAATTTATCTTATTTAATATTTTTAATCGTTATAATTTTTAATAAATATTAATTAAAATAAATTTTAATTATTTTTTGTTATTAAATATTTTCGATTATTAGAAATTGAATAAAGTGACCATCTTTAGAAAAATGATAAGAGCCTTTACAATAAGTAGAGAAAATCAGGGGAAGTGCTAGGCCATAATTATTGTAGGGGAATAATTTTTTTTAGAGAAAAAATGATATTAGTCAGTAGAGGATAAATAGAAATTGTTAGAAAGTGTGTTTGAGAAAATAATAAATTGTTTGCATTTTTTAAAAATAGCATAGTTGAGAAATTAAATGGTTTAAATTTTAAAAGGTGAGAAATTAACTTATTCTTTTACGTTACTATGGCTAATTTGTCTAATATTTTTAAAATATCATGAAACAATCATTTAATCTTAGACAAAAATTGTTAACAATAAACTAAAATATGATTCTAAAATAAGATTTTACATTATAAATATAAAATATTAATAGTAGATAAATACTAAAAATAAAAATATTAAAAAAATCTTTTATATGCAGAATAACACTTTAATTTGTATATAACATTGTTTTTTGAGAAATAAAAAAAATATGTAACAGTAAATTTTGTGGTTAAATTTAAGGTTTAATTATTCTGTTGATCTTTAATTTTATTGAATTTTTAAGTAGGTCCTTATATATTTTTTTTAATTGAGTCCTTGTCTTATATCAAATTTTGTAATTAAGTCTCTACTATGATAAAAACGTTGAAATTAACAAAATATTTCGTTAAACAAAACGACTTGTCTGAATATTCTATTTTATTTAATGGAATATACTGTTAATTCCAATATTTTTATCAGATAAGGACTTAATTATAAAATCTGATATGTTATAAGAGGATCTAATTGAAAAAAAATAATTTAATTAAAAATTCGGTAAAATTATAGGGACAGACGGAATAATTAAACCTAAATTTATTGGGCAAAGTACTATTTTGGTCCCAATGTGTGGGTCAAATTCTAATTTGGCTCTTAACGTTTCAAATGTCCCACTTCAGTCCTAAAAAATAATGGGTTTAATGTTGTTTTACAGTTAAATTTGACACGAATAATTAATATATTTAAGAGCAATATAATGTTCAATTTCATAAATAAAATTAATCCACCAATTATCACTAATGTAAAAAAATTTTTATTAATTATTCGACTCAAATTTAACGATAGGACAACGCTGAATTCGTTTAAAATTTTTTAGGATTAAAATAAGACATTTTAAATATTAAAGACCAAATTAATATTTGACCCAAACATTAAAGATTAATACAATACTTTACTCAATAATTTATGCATACTAGTTTAATTTTTCATTAAAAAATACACAAGAAATTAGTTCAAACCAAATGCTAGCCCATTTAAATCTTGGTGGCTACTCCAATGAAGATTTTATGATTGTCATCATGTGAAGATATTTCATTTTGACTATTAGATGATAGATTGTAGGGTTTGATTTTTATTTGAAGTAAAAAGTGTTACCTTTATTCAAAGTGTTGCTAAACAAATAAGTTACACTTTTTAAACAAAAATTATTATAAGAAGATGTTTTTGGCATCTTCATAGGAGTAGTTGCCATGTTCACTAGAATATGATAAAAATAAAAATAAAAAAATTCAAAATATTTACTGATGAGTTACAGAATATATGAAGTCTCTGTCTGGTTATCCAACGGTGCTTTTGTTTGTTAATGCCGAGAGGAACATGCAGAAATTGTACTCCTCTAGATTTTTTTTTTTTAAAGAAAAAATATTAGAATACTTTTTTCCCTGTTGTAAAATGTTTTGTACAAAAAGTTATCTTCAGGGATAACTAATGTAATATCAATCATACATAGGACTTTTTTATTTAAATTAATTAAATATTTTACACTAAGATAACTTTGAAGATAAATAATCACTGAGGTCGGATACTGTGCACTAAGATGTGGTAGTTTTTAATTAGTTATTTGTTTTAGAAGGGCCTATTGTCAACTTTGTTCAGCAGTTTTCCTATTTTGTTTTTTTTCCCTTTTAATTGAACTATTTATTTGTCTATCTATATCTATCTATAATCCTGTTAAATTATTTGAAATGAATATATAGTATACAACGTGCGGATGTGATAGAAGTTGTGCAATTAATTGTGCCGCTAATTTAATTTATAGGATGAATATTAAATTAAATTCTAAAGGATTTGGCTTGAGGAACTAAAGTCTTGTATTTTATTAAGGTGATATCTTTACATTGTTTGAATAATACGAAATGACACTAAATCCATAAATTAAATTTTATGTTAAGCTTAATTTGTTGATGAGAATGAAAACTTATAAATATTTTTTTGTTTTATTTTCTAAAAAATAAAAAATAAAAAAATTGTAGAGAACTTCGCACTTCGTTGTATTCATCGATCAGGATTGCAAAACATCGAGTATGCCGTACGATAAAATTGTACAAATAATTATTTCTTTCCAATCCAAATTGTTTATACAAGATTAAACAAACATTACCTAATTTCTGTTGGCAATATTTAAGAATTTTACAGAATTTTAATTCAGGTATATAAAGTATTTTATATTAAACATAAACTTTTGATTTTGTATTTTAGGACACGGAAACTGCTGATTTCATGATTTGAGAACAAGGTCGCACGCATCACGTTTATATTTTACTTTTGATATGAAAACCCCAGCAGCTACCATTAAAGTTTTCAACTTTCAACCAATAAAGAGACGTGATTAAAGTTGAATAATTAAAGTTGTTGTCAGGAATTTTTTTTTTTAAAAGGTTTTTCGGAAAAAATTAAAAAAAAGTGTAATATTATCTATCTTTTGCATGGATTATTATATCACTTCATCATGTACATATAACGTTCTTGATTAAATGTCATCATCTTGTTCTTATAAAATATGTATTTTTTTTCTATTTCTTATAACTAGAAAGAGACCTGCGCGATGCGCGGGACGGTAAATTAATGATAATATATAATAAATATTAGAAATTATTATGTTTTTAGAATTAAATTAAATATGTGTAAACTAAAGTTAAATTTAAAAAGTATTTTATTTAAAATAATTTGTAGTATAAAAGATTTGGATGTTAGAATTGTATAAAATGACATTTTTATTTGGTGGTTTAATTTTTGCATTTGCTTTTAGTCTTCTTATGTAGTGCTCGTTCTCCTTTTTCTTTATTGGTTGTTATTAGAGTTGTTTGCTTTCTTCTTTCTATCGTAGATTCTTTTGAAGGTATGTTCTTTATGAATTGTTGAGTTGCATGCACTTTCTATTGTGTTGTTTGTTCCATCTTTGCATGTATGTTTTTCTTTCGAATATGTGTCTTGAATTTGTATAATTTTCTTTCTTCTTAATCTCTTGATGGGTATCTGATCTTCGTTTAATGATATTAGTGTTGGTGAAGTTGGTTTCTATAATCAATAAATAATTTAAATTAGAAATAAAAATGATGTCTTGAATAAGTGAATTTTTTCTGGAGTATTACCTGTTTTATTTGTTGTAATAGGTGTTGATGTTTAGTGTTTTTGGTTGGAACAAATGTCTTGTTAACAGTATATTGTTGACAATCTTTTTTGAGATTAAAATCATTTACTTTGACTTCAAATATAAGTGTAAGGTTACACAAATTTTTCAATTGGAGTGGTGTTTCAATGTCATTACTTTTCTGAAGTGTCATTAGATTTGAAGCAGTTGTCCCCAACACTTTTTTTTTTTCGCCATCAAATAGTACAAAAATTGTTGTAGCACTTTGATTTGAAATAAGTATTAGGTTAGTAACTAATAATTTGATAGATTGGATTATAAAAAGTATATAGGGTTACTTTATTGTTGGATATTGTGGTGTTTGATTACATGTGCCACAAATGTAGTTGTCTCATTTTCATCTCATATAATCATTTCTAAGCAAAGAGGCTCCTCTTTGTTTGTGGTTGTTAATGTTTTTTATACACGAACCACGTAAACTTTGATAAACTAATTGTCTGTTTGTTTGGTAATATTGTCCAAAGAATGATGCTTCATTGAGTAAGTTTGAGATAAGTTTGAGATGTTGTGTAGTTCAAAAATAAATGTTGTGCTAAATCTGACGTTATTTGAAAGAATAGTGATAAGAGACTTATATAAGTAGGTCAAATAGTATGAAATTTGAATATTTGTAACGTAAAATTTATTATGATTAATAATATTATTATGACATTTGTAATATGGATGTTTATTACATTTAATTAGTTATTTATAGAAATTAATTATTAGAGGTTATAAACTTATTGTATTATTTATAACGGTAAGATATAATAAATATAGGGATATGCATTCAATGTCTTTGTAACTTAATTTCTAATTATCGGTGTTTTTTATTTTTTATTTTTTGTATAGTTTATTTTTTTGTTGATTTGGAAATAATAGGTGATTTGGCAAAAATTTAGTGGTTGATTCTAAAATTTTGCCAAGTAACTGACATTGCTGACATGGCATTAGTAAGAGGAGAAACATGTCTTAAAAATAATGTGGGTAAACTTATGTATCTACTTTTATATATTAAGAATAGATATATGATCCCTATATACATATATATTAACATATTAATAAGCTTTATCGAGTGCTCTGTTAGGATTTATCTAACGGAGTTTTTTCCATGGCCGTTAATACTAACAATTCAGTATCTCTCGGCTGACTTTCTTTTGTTTTTCTTTCTTTCTTTGACCTTCCTCTCCTCTCCTCTCTTTTACACCACGTCATTCCTTTGTTAATTTTACCTTCATTCTCTTCCATTAATCTTCTTTTCTTCCTCTTCCTTATAGATCTTAATTGAGTTATGGCTGATCCTCATGCGAATTGTGCTAGTGATACCATTGAGCATGAGAAGGATAAAGAGAATACCATCCATATTTGTGAGGAAGATATTCTCCAAGATATCCAAACTTGCACTAACAGTCTTTGTGGTAGGATATTTGCAAATAAATCTTTTTCGTTAAGAATCATTGACAATGCTCTCAAAGCAATATGGAGGCATCTGAAAGGATTTCGAATGGTGAAAAAAGGGAGCAATAGATTTCAATTCTTCTTTGATCATGAGATAGATGTCAAACGTATTGAGAGAGGATCTCCTTGGTTGTTTAAGGACTATATCCTACATGTACAACGCTGGTCAAAGGACGCTAATATAGAAGAGGCATCAATCTCAAATTTTTTAATATCAGCGCATTTTTGGGGACTGCCAGAGAGCTACAAAATGCTTGCAATTGGTCAAAGGATAGATGAGAATATTGGGAGAGTTGTGGATGTAGGGTTTTCTTATGTTAGGGGTAAGGAATCTCGCATTGTTAAAGCTAAGTGGAGATCAAGGGAGACAGGAGTATCAGCGATAGCTTCAAAATCATGGATCCAAACAAGAATCATTGGAAGTGGCAGCTAGATATGAAAGAGCAGATGCTGTTTGTACATATTGTGCAGTAATTGGTCATGAATCCAAAAAATGCAATAAACTTTTGGATGACTCTATAAAAGACAATGTACAAGAGAACATGATTGGTGATTAGATAAAGGCAGATCAGGTTGGTGTGAAGGTGATGGGTAAAGAAAGAAATGCTAATGCCTCCTCAAACAACTCAACTGAAGAACAAAAAATCCTCAAAAAGAAGCCTCTTCCAGCATGTTTCTTAGACAATTTTGCTAATTTCAATGTCAAAGAGAATCAAGGTGAGATGAGCAAGCAAGCTGGGGATGGAAAGAATAAAGAGAGTTTTGCCCCAAAGGTTGTCCAGGAGCAAACAGTGAAGATTCCTATCAAAACAATAGGCATGGGAGATTTAAATATAGAAAATCCTTAGGCAGCAGAGAGTAGTGATGGAGGGACACTGATAAAAACTCCCCACAGCTTAGTCACTCTCTCGAATATAAGAAAAATGGCTAGAAAAAATGACAATGCTTTCAAACCTATCAATGGTGCCAAAAGAAGTTTTACCGATCGTGATGATGTTTCTAGTGCCAAAAAGGTTTGCTTGAATGATGATAACCAAATGAATGCTGTGGCCTGCGGTGGTGGATGCTAGCCTTCAAGTGGCACCCCAAGGCCCATGAGAGTTCTAGCTTGGAATTGTCAGAGTTTGAAGAGACTCATGACAATCTAAAATTTTAAAGGAATTTGCCAATCCCACTCCTCCGAGATTGTGTTTATATGTGAAATAAAAAATCAATCTTGTTTGGTAGAAAGTAAGTTGAGATCTTGTCATTTTATGGATTGGAGGATTGTTAGTCCGACGGGTACAGCTGGTGGATTGGCTTTAGCATGGAGGAAGGCACAACGGTTGAGGTTCTTGCTGAAAAAGAGTTTTTCATAGCTGCCAAGGTAACTGATCCTGCTTTGAATTGTTCTTAGGAGTTGATTGGGGTACATTTAAATAGCTTGGATGAGATTTGGTTTATCCAATGCACAGAACTTTCCTCTTTTATACAATATTTTCTTGAAAAGATTGTAATTATTAGTGATTTTAATGCTATAGTGAGTCTCGATGAGAAGGAAGGATGGGAGTTAAAACCAGCCTCAACTATTTCTGAATTTATGAATTTTATTGATGGTGGTGGACCGAAGGACTTAGGTATGATTAGGAGGAGGTTCACCTGGACTAATAAGCGGCAAGGGCAGGACCAGATTAGAGAGTGGCTTGACCGTGCACTTGCAAACGGTGAGTGGATGGATCATTTTTCGTCAGCCTCGTTGTCTCGACTAGCAGAAAACAGTTCAGATCATGCACCTATCCTCCTTGATACAAATCCGGTCATGGAAAAATCTAAACGGAGGTTTAAGTTTCAAGAGAGATGGTGTGGTTTAGAAAAAATTAGGATAATTATCACCGAAACTTGAAAGGAACGGGTGGATGGTTCAATAATGTTTGTTTTGGCTCAAAAATTGAAGCATTATAGGCACCGTATTGTTCAATGGTAGCAACAGAATAAATTTAACTCGAAGAAGGACATTAGTGAACTCACATCTCAACTTGAAATCCTTAAAGAGAATGGTATTACAGAGGGGAGAATAGATTGAAGTCTTGGAAAATAAACTTGAGGGTGCTTACTTTAGGGACGAAAGCTACTAGAGGGAGAAATCTCATGTAAAGTGGCTAAAAGAAGGGGACAGAAATACAATATTCTTTCACCAATCATTCCAATCCAGAATGATGGTACGTATGCTATCACCCGTGAAGATATTGCACAAGTAGCTGGGACATACTTCATAGATATCTTCACATCGATTGGCCAAGCTAATCCGGCACATGAATTTAAAGATTTTAAAACCAAAGTTTCAGCAACCCTGAACAAAAAATTAACTAGACCGGTCAATTTTAGTGAGGTAAAACGTGCAGTTTTTAGTGTTCACCCCATAGTGCTCCTGGTGATGATAGATTTATGACTAAATTCTTTCAATTCTATTGGAGTTTAGTAGGGGAGGATATTTTTAAGGTTGTCCGCAGTTTCTTTGTCAGTGGTAGACTACTCAAGAGCTTCAACCATACACAAATCTGTCTCAATACCCATCCTTCCAATATGCTACCATACACCTTTATTTTTGGACTGTATGTAGATGGAAGACCCAAATATTTATCCTGTGCACCAATATGAACAATTTTCAATTTTTGAGTCAGTAGTAATCGAGCAGGAAGAGGAGTATTATTACTAAAGAATAGAGCTGATTTATGCAAATTAATTTTTTGGCCACTGAATCCCTCGTATGACTGAAGAAGATTGAGAATATTTTTACAACTGTTTTCTGACGCATTGTAAAAAAGAATTGAGTCATCTGCAAACAATAGATAATTAACAATAGGACATCTTCAGTTGATCTGAATACCTTCAATGAGACTGTTTTGCTCTGCCTTATTTAACAAAAAGGATAGTCTTTCTGCACAAAAGAAAAAAAAGAAAAAGGTAGGGGGATAGAGGGTCTCCTTGATGGATATTTCTCTTTGGTTTAAAAAAAAAAAAACTAAAAAGTTGACCTTCAACAACGATAGAATAAGAAACTGTAATCATTACCTCCTGTATCCAACCAATCAACTTAGATTCAAATTCCAATTTCTCCAAAATGAACCAAAAGAATTCCCACTCAATACAATCACAGGCTTTGCTCATATCCAATTTAACAGCCATTTCAGTCGATAGGTCACTCTTTGTTTTTAGATAGTGCATACATTTATGAGTGACTAGGACATTGTCTGAAATCAATCTACCCTTAATGAAGGCACTCTGATTAGAGTTGATTAGTGAAGTCATAAACTTCTGTAGCCGATGGACTAGTACTTTAGAAATAATCTTATACACAACTGAGGAAAGGCTGATGGGTCTAACCTATGTCATATAATGAATGCGGAGCAATACCTTCTTGGGGGTGGGTAGCATATTGGAAGGATGTAAGGTTGTTAAAAAAAGGTGGTTTGGTGAGTTAGTGATGGGTCCAGTATCCGAATCTACAGTGATCCTTGGCTTGCTCCTCCACCTTCTTGTGTTGTCCCTCCATCTGAAGCTTCCAATATGAAAAATCAACCACTATTGATAGTCAATGACTTAATACTTTCTAATGGTCTATGGAATCAAACTCTAATTAGAAGCATTTTTTCTGAGGGCACTAGTCAGCATATGCTAGCAACAACAATTGGGGATGGAGAAGATAACATTTATTAGACCCTTAATAAAAGTGGTTTGTATGAAGTGAAAACTGGGTACCGTGTGGCTTATGGGTTCTCGCATTCTCTCGTTGAATTTTGCCCAGAGATTATGAGATAATAAAACTTGTGGCAAGAACTGTGACAGCTGAAAATCCTAGTAAAGATTAAGGTTTTTCTCTAGAGGAGTTTCCATGAAAAGCTTCTAGTGCTGTAAAAGTTTCATCATCGCATCTCATCCATTCAACCCACCTGTTGAAGATGCCTACAATTCCTAGAAATAATCAATCATTGCATCTTTCATTGTGAGAAATCAATAGGGATTTGGTCAAAAATGGGCTTTCCGGCTAGAAGGGGCACCGAAAATTCTAATTTTTATATTGAGTAGAACTTGAGAATGGGGTCTTGCGTACCCAACCCAATAGCTCCTTTTAAAGGATGATGATGGTGATTTTGAGTTGGTTTTTATGGAAGGCTAGGAATAGATTAATCTTTGATAATGTATCAACTAGTGTGGAGGAGATAATGGTGTTGGTTTTAAAGTTGCAGGAGGAGTTTCAACAAATTTTTAATTCCTAATTGATGAGAACTTTACTATCTTTTATTTCTCTTATTAGTTTATTATATGATGTTACTTCTATAATAGAGTATTGAAAGTTCCCAATTTCTTTTATTTTGTTTTATATATAAACACCTATATGTATGTTTCTTTTATTACATGAATGAAATTATTTGACTTTAAAAAAAACACTTTAAAATAATTATTAATTTATCTTTTAATTTATTAGATATATGCAATAATAACAAGAAAATATAGAAAAATCAATTATTCCGGTTTATTCTAACATTTAGGAACTAATTTTTTTAATAATTAGCTTCAACCAATTTTTTTTTTAAACTTTTTATTTCTCAATCACCTTCAAATTCACTGACATCTAGATTTTATTCCACTTTAAACAATACAAAACTTTTATTGTGTAGTTAAACTATTTTTTAATAATTTAGAAGACGCTCCTGACACCATAAAATACAAAACTTTTCCTGTGAAGTCAAAGAAATTCATATTGATTTTATTCAATTCTCTCCCACCAAGTGTATATTTACATTTTAAGACTGTAAGACTGTATTTATTTATAAGTATGGGATATTAAAATAAAATATAAAAATATAAAATAATATTTAATAAATAAAATATAAATAAAAATATTAAAATAATATATTTTATATTTTTTTAATAAAAATAATGCAAAATACAAATAAAAATATAATTTATTTTTTATTATTTTATTAAATTTTTATAATTATATTAATTTATTATTATATTTTTAAAATTTTTATATAAAAAAATAAAAATAAATTAAATTTTTATAATTTATTATCAAATAAAATATAAAAATATTAATTTTTATATTTTTATTTTTAGTATCTTATTTTTAATATTTTATTTTATTTTATTCTCAGAACTAAAAGTAACCCAAGTGTTTCTTAAATAACTTTACCATCAAGAAAACCCTGGTTCAACTTGTACTCCATTATCCAGAAGTTGAAGGACTTAAAAAGGAGGATACTCCCATCTTTCCTTTCTTGATGAAGAGCCTCACTAAAGGCTCCCTCCTCCATTAGTGAGATACAAGAGAGCCCATGATTATAAATGGCAATATCATGGAAGCTGATTCAAGTACTCTTTTAAACTTTTTGGTCCTTGATGCCATTTATTCAGTTTCTAAAATCGATTAAATCAATTTTTTTAGTTTGATTTACTTGTTTCTTGATGAGTTAATTGTGATGTGATATATTGAATTCGTAATAGAATATAAAAAAAATTAGTTGATAATAGTATAAGTAGACGAATTTCTTAATATTTTTATTAAGAAAAAAATTAAAATTTTCTTTATTTCTATAAATATATATTGTACTTCTTTTTTTTTTTGGTTGTTCACGGTGCTAATGAGTTGTTGCATGCAATAGGCGAAATTCGAACTCCCAATATTTATTTAAGCGGATGAATGAGTTGACCATTCGACCAACCCAAATTGGTTAAATATTGTACTTCTTCTCAATTTATAATTCAGCATAAACCGATATCTATTTTCTTTCTTAAGATTTAGAGACTAGAGTTAATGTATTTCTATGATCTGTCCATTTGGCTATTTTCATTAGTAGTGTTCTCTTCTATTTATTTTTAAAAAAAAATCAAAACTCCAAAAAATCATAATGAAATTAGTCCCCTCAATCATTCATTCATATTTGATCTCTCTATATGAACACATGGTATGAGTTTAGACACCATAAAAAAAAGCGAGAAAGCTGTTCATGATAGAATTCACTTATCTACCACACTCCATATGAGTTTCATATCATAAAGATAGAAGAAACTAAAAACAAATTAAAGAGAGCATGGTAATGTGAAAAGAAAGCTGAGTCATGTATACTATAGGCTTTTGAAATAAGAAAGCAACAATGCTCACTCCCACTATCATGTAACATGTATCAATCAATTCAAATATCTAAAGCAAGCGTATACTAATAAGTAATAACTTTAGGGCTGCTTGAAAATGGGGTCACTTTTTAAAACGTGTGGAAGGGTTTACATTACAATTTTGTATTACATCAAAGTCAAATTTCCAAATTTCATGTCTTTTATCTTTTAATTGTCTCTTGATCTTGACTCTATACTCAATAGTAATTAAGATTGTATTAGATAAGAGATAAAGAAAAGAAATTAAGATGAACTTTTTATTTTTAATTTTAAAAAATACAAAAAATGAACTTTTGTTTTTCAGACAAAAAAATGTGTCTTTAAATTGGAGGGCTATTTTTTTAGGGTTAAAAAAAAATCAAAACCTATTAAATTTCATTTTTAGGGGCTTAATTTTTGGATAAAATATCCACTCGCTCATTTAAAGCAATTCGACATATATGACTTATTTTAACAGTCCTAAATATTAAAAAAAAAAAGCCCTAAAGAATACCAATGTAACAATAGAAAATATTAGAGATAATATAAAATGCTATAATTTTCTAATAGATCAAAGAGTTAAAAGAGAAATTAAAATAATTTATAAGAAATTTAACATTGTCTAACATTTTCAATAAAAAAAGGTTTATTCAAATCTTGGTAGTTGGGACATGTGTTATGTCTCGTTCACTGCTCAAAACCAAGTGTTCGCTCATGTCCACATATCTGTATGCAAACGTTAATGATGGTACATTCTTTTTCCAACATATATAAGTATTCTCTTCTTCAATATTGAATTCTAGGCTTCACACTGACCAGAAACAAAACTAAATAAATAAAGAAGAACCGAGAAAACCTTCGTTGAATTCCTTGAATTACCCACACGGTTTTGGAGCTTCATCTTAAATTACTTCAACCACCTTCATATTTTATTTTTTGTTTAAACCAAACAGCTAAAAGATTGTTTATGTAATCCAATTTATTTACAAAACCACATTTTTCAATACATGCCAAATATCTTCTTAAGTTAAGATGATTTATTAATTATTAGCAAACAAGTCTGGGTTAGGTTGATGACCATTTATTTCAATTTTAGCAAATCAACTTGGTTTGGACTGATTCATCTCTCATAAAAAAAACTTTACATTTTGCTAAATAAAATTGAAGAATAGTGTTCGATATAAAAATTATGCTTGGTTTCATTTTCGTATATATACCTCTTTTGTTTGCTATCGGCAGTTGGCTAAATTTTTTTAATATTGGATTCTCACGTGAGATTTATCAAAATATTGGGATTTGTTGGTGAATTTTGTTAATATAAAATAATTGCTAAAAAAAATTAACAACGACTTTAATTTTCTAAAATTTTAGAATTAAAAAAAATGTTAATAACGATTTTAATTGATTGAAAAGTAAAAACTTTCTAAAAAAGAAAAAAACCAACAAATTATAGATCAAATGACATAATCTTTTCGTACTCATTCTAGAAGTTGCGAGTTCGAATCTCACTCTTAATTTTGTCAAAAAAAAAAACTTTCTAAAAAAAATTATAAATAATAATTTCGATTTCAACTTCTCTTTAAAAATTGTTAATGATGATTTCTTCTTACTTGTAGATTGAAAAAAGAAAATAGATGTTAACTACGATTACTGATATTCATCTTAACGTATTACACCAACGTTATCTCTCATATTAAAATTAATATCAAGAGATATGATTTATTTCAAGACCAATTCTATGTACTTATTATTTAGTATCGAATTTTTGTCAAATTTATCTTTTATACTTAAATTTTGAATATTTAAAATTTATTAATTTATATATTTTTAAATTAAACATTAATTATTTAATATTTTTGATAATTAAATACTAAATCTTTAGATATCATAACAAATACCTCATTTTAAATGGTAGTTAGAATAGTCAACAAAAAATGGTATAGCATTATTTATGAATTCTTGCAAATAATAGGTAAACTTTATTATATATTTTCGTCCGTGTCGGCTTTTGAATTTCTTTTTGCGTAGAAAAGCTTAAAATAAAACTAAGTTACAAAGACGTCTTTATCTTTGGCTTACCCGGATTTTGGACGGACATGGCATGCATTTTCTACATAGAAAGAATAGTTGTGGACTACAAAAATAATAATAAATAATAAAGAACAGTTAACGAAAATATTTAGTAATAAAAAAATTAAAAATAATCAAAATTTATTTTATTTAATATTAATTATTATAATAATTAATAAATACTAAATAAAATAAATTTTGATTTTTTTATTAAATAAGACAAATATACATGTTATCTTAATTGGGTGATGTTCATTTAATGCCAACTCATATTTTCTATTCTTGAATTAAGTTAAAGGTTTGTTTTTGGGTGTACAAATAATACATTTTTATTATTTTTAAAATCTCCTTTAATAATGATTTTAAAATAAAAATTTAAAAATTGAGAGATAAATATATCTAAAATATGAGAGAAATACATAAATAAACAAATTATTGTTTTAGAAAAAAACAATTTGACTAAATATTTTATCTATCAAGAAATTAAAAGTAAATGAATGATGGGATAAGAACACTCTTTTCTTTTGTCTTATTTTGAAACCTGATTTTTACATTATTTTATTAAGATATTTACTAAACATAGTCCGTTTGATGATTCTTAGAGCTTTTGAATATATTAAAAGTGGGCTTTTTTTAATCCAAAATAAAGCTTAAAATATTTAATTAAGTTTTTATTCTTTATTTCTTATTTATTCATTTGCTTGTATTACTTGAGTGTGATGTTTTCAGTTTTCAGTTTTTCTAAAAGAAATTTCAAATTTTATATTTATATACTTTGAGGTTTTCAATATTTATAGCCTATATAAAAAAATTTAAGTTGTATGCTCTTTTCTTTTCTAAGAATATAATATAGAATATACAGATTAATCCAATATATATGGATTTGACAAACTTTTGTAAAATGACACGAGATGTTTCACATTATTTCATTTTGACCAACTTAATTAAGAGTAGTATATGAGATCATTTTATTAACACAAAGAATATTGTTTAAAATAATGATCATTTATCACTTATATTATACATATAAAATTTATGTAAAAATTCGATTAATGTCACTTTTAAATTCATAGCTGTTTCGAGGGTTATTTAAAATAAATGGATTGAACTTGAACGTGAAGTTCAAATGTCTTCTAGTGAAAGGTCTGACATCTTCTCCTACATGGATGAAGCCATCTGAGTTTTTTGTAAGAAGGTGGGGGTGATACCTGCAAAGAATTTCGATGCTTAAGTTAGCAAGGATTTTAGATAGATTTTTAGTAGATTGGGTTCAAATTATACTTGAAGATGTCAGGGTATTTATAAGTGTAGATGTAGAGTCGATAACCATCTTTCAAAGTCGTTCCACCTTTGATGGTGGGTAATCATTTTCTTTTGTTAGGGAGGTTGTTAAGATCTCTTTTCTAGATGAGCAGAAGAAATTGTAGGGATTGGTTACTTATTCGGGTAAGTAATGTCGAATATTTGACGTCGATATAACCGACCTTCATAAGGTCGGGTTGGTGGTGACCTGATTAATATCTGTAGATTGATCTTTATTCACTTTGGACCTACTGTGTATTGGGCAAGGGTATGAATGATGCCCATACTTGAAACTAAGTTTCATGAGTTCGGGTTCAAACACCTCCAAGTTGGTCTTGATTGATGATGGTCTTCATTATATTACGTCGGGTACAACATCTTTCTTGGTGCCAGGTCGGGTACTCATTGTGTTTTTAAATTTAAATCATTATATCTTTTCGTAACTATTCGCACGTCTTTTCAATTACCTTGGTAACCGTATGTATCATTAAATGAGGGATAATTTTACTATTTTGCCTCCAGTGACTATATATAAGCACAACCACTTTCTCTTTCCTCTTTTTTGCTTCATTTTCTATACTTTACTTCATCTTCTCTCAATTTTTCATCCTTTTTTTTACTGTGATTCCATATCCGTTCAACCTTTATCCGAGATTTTTCAATCTTGGAGTTCGATAAACATTTGGGGATTGTGACTTGTTGCAACTACTGCTGAGACTTGTGGGCTCTTACTAATTGCTTTCAAAGAAAAAGTTGTTTCCTTTCTTATCTTTGCTTATTTCCTTGGTTATTATGAATCTTCATTATTGTTGAAAGCTTGTAGAATCTGATGGAAAGTTTTTGTAAATCTTTGGTAGAATCTGAATTTGTGAATTTGTTTGTGACTGTTTGTTGAATTTTTGGGGCTTTGTCTTGCCCCAAATGGTTTCATTTTCGATTTGAATAATGGTGCCATTTCATATTCTTAGCAAAATGTGATGAAGGTCCCATTCTTAAGGATGGTTTGATCTCTTTTGTGTGCCGTGTTGTTGTTCTTGATTTGTAATTTGTGAGTTTTTTTAGTGACTACTTTCTTTTATTTTTTAGTATGTCTTTTTCTGTAATTCTCAGCATGTCTACCAAAGTTTCATCTAACTTAGATTGGATAGATGTTAATATTCTCTCTGTTGTCTCCCTAGTTGATAATGAGTATATAGAGACTTTTCGTAGGTAGCATAGGCTTTGTAGGGAAAAGGAGAATGATGAAAAAAACGAGATAATAGCCTCTGACCCTGAGGATAGAATTTATTTTTTCCGACTTGACAAGTCGGAGTGCGCATTTCATTTTCATGTATGAATGCCTTTTCACTAGGTTGCGAGTGAGTCTTCCCTTTTTTTTTATTTTGAGCTAGAAATCCTTTGTATCTATAGAATTGTCCTTTCTTAGCTTCACCCTAAATCCTAGGATTTTATGAAAGTTTATTAGCTTGTTAGTCGGGAGCTCGATCTTCCGTTGTCCTCTAAGATTTTCTTTTACCTTTTTCAACTTATGAAACCATTTAGTTCTAAAAAGCAGCACTGAATTTCTTTCTGGGCTATCTAGGAGAGGAAAGTGTTCTCTATTTTTGACGATTTATTTCATGACTTTAAGAATTATTCTTCAAGGTTCGATCGGTAGAGGGTACCCTACCATTTTTCTTGAACGAGAGGGATGAACTCGAATTTAGCTTGTATTGGGAAGAGGTCCCCAATATTGTTAAATATAATCTTGAGGACTTAGATGAAGTGGAAGAATGTGTAGTGACTTTTTTCGATGAGTGTTGGGACCGAGCTCCTAATCTTGACACCAAAAAATTTTTGATAGGAAAGCCAAGTTATATTCGTACTGAACTAGGTAATTAGCTTTTCTTTGTTGAATATTTTTGCTACTTTTTTCTGAGTTATATAACTTGAGTTTCTTTGCTTGTTTTTATCCTTTGTAGCAAAGATGACCAGTAGCTCGAACGCACTGCAGAGGGTTCGGCAGGCTAAGAAGAATGCCGTTGTCCGAATGATGCCTCGAATCGGTGGTTCCATCATAAAGATCCATATCTGGGCTCTTAAAGTTTCTAGGAACTAGTCCACATGATTTCTTCTGTGAATGGATCTTCGCTTATCAGAGGTGTTTCTTCTCGGTCAGTTCGGGTTCTCCTACCCTTAAAGTCGGACTCTAGTTTCAAGAGCTTTTCTTCTAACTCCCTTCGTCGACAAACTTCCCTTCTCAGGGCTCTTTCAGATTCTCGCTATTGCTCTAGCTCCTGCTCGAGTTGTTCTAGCCAACCTTGATGTCTGTGGATAAGCCTCGTGATCTCTATGGGATCTCTTAGCTCCGATATTTCAGATCAATGTATTTTCGATCCGATCCTGTGTCCTTCAAAGAAGTGTGGGCATCTTTGGCCGCACCTCCCCCCTATCGGCTTAGGGAGGTATGACTAATACTCATTCGTCGTTGTGTTGTTCTTCCTCTCGGGCTTCTGAATCAAAAGTTGTGTTTCCATCTTTTGGGATGTTGCCTACCATCGCATGGTCTTGATTTCTATATCCCCGGCAACGACGCTAATGTTTTGAAGGTTATCTAAAATGGATGGATTAGGCCTGTAAGGTCCAGACGCCTTCTGGTAAAAGTACTAACGTCTTCTCCTGCAGGGATGAAGCCGTCCAAGTTCTTCGTGAGGAGGTGGGGAATGGTATCTGTAAGGAACTCCGATACTTAAGTTAGTAAGAGTTTTAGGTAGACTTTTAGTAGATTGGGTTTGAATTATACTTTAGGATATCAGGGTATTTATAAGTGTAGATGTAGAGCTAATAACCGTCTTTTAAAGTCGTTCCACCTTTGATGGTAGGTAGTCGTAGGGGTGGAAATAGGCCAGGTCAGCCAGGCTTTGCTCTTAATAGACCTGGCCTGTCATGTAATTAATTGGCCTGAGCCTGGCCTACAACCTGTTATAGGCTTTTCTTTAAGTACTAAGCTTGGCCTGTTATTCAGTCTAGCCTGGCCTGAAGCCTGTTAAAAGACCTGATAAATTTTTTTTTTGCAAAAATAAAAATGTTATTTAAAAAAAACTATTTTTTAATAAAAATATTTATATGTAATATATCATATTTAATATTTATAAAAAATTTTAGACTTTTAAAGTATTTAAAATATAAAAAAGTATTTATAATTAAATATAATAAATTTAAAATATCTCATAATTTTATTAATAATAAAAAAATTATTTATATATGTAATTATGTGTTAGCAGGCCTAACAAGCCAATAAGACTAATTAGTGAGCTTGAGCCTGGCCTATTAACATATTAAGGCTTTTATATGAGCCTGAGCCTGTACCTATTTTATAACAGGCCAGACCAAGCCAGGCTAAACACAGGTCAGGCTGTAGGCCCCTGACAGGCCGCCTGGCCTTTTTCCACTCCTAGGTAGTCGTTCCCTTTTGTTAAGGAGGTTGTTAAGATCTCTGTTCCGAGGGTTACCTGAAACTGTAGGTCGATCTCGGATGAGATCTTCTGTACTGGTCGGAAATGACGTGTCCGGCTGGTTGGTGGCGGCCGGAGCTGTTGTGTCCGACTTGTTGGACTGGCTGCACTGCTAATCCTTCGTCACCGAAGGGTGGGGGATACCTGCAAGAGACTCCGATACTTAAGTTAGCATGGGTATTAAACAGGTTTTTCGTAGAATCAGAGTATGAGTTATACCTGGGTGCTCCAGTGTATTTATAATGGTGTGGAGTGACCTTTTTAGATAAGATAAGTTAGTTATCTTATCTTATCTTATCTTATCTTATCTTATCTTTGGGTGAGGTCAGCTTATCTTCAAGGGAACCGCCCTTATTTCTGTAGGCTCGGACTGCCTGTGGATTTGGGTCGTGTTCCTCTATTTGGGCCCTTTATTGGGCTTTCCTGTTGATTGGCCGAGCTCTTTAGAAGAAGAGGTCGGATAGTCTGACCTGAAGAGGTCGGTCGCTTTGTCGCCAATCATCCCGGGTCGGATAGCTCGACCCAGGGTATGAACAGTGCCCCTGCTTGAGCTCGGTCTTCTTTTTTGAGGTCGAGTCCTTTGACTTCGGTTCTTCTCTAATGAAGCCGAACTCAAGCATTTCGTCGATTCCTTTGTAGCAGCTTTTGAATGTAGAACGTTTTCCTCTAAAATCGCGCGCTTGAATATCAGCGCTTTGGGAATGTGTGAGGGTTTAATACTTTCATTAATTAGTATTAATTGCCCCGTTTTCCGTTGGCTCTTTATTTTGATTTTCGAAAGCCCAGAAACGGTTTCTCTTCTTCGCTCTTTTTGTAACTTCTTTGCAATTTCTTCCTTTGTTCTCTTGCTCTCTGTCTTTCGGCCACATTTCTGCTTTTCTTGCGTTGCGGCGTCGCTTGGCGATTTTCTGGGCAGCTTTCATTTTTATTTCTCCTTTTTTCCTTTGAAGCTTCTTCCTTCTCCAGGTGAGTTCCATCCGTATTTTCTTTTTCTTTCGTTGCTTTGGCTTTGTGATGAAGTTTTGATTTTGCTTTAGAGAAAATTTGGATCTTTCTGTTTTTGTCGCGCCTAATTGTTGTTGAAATGTGTTTTCTAGGAGTTTCTTTATCTTCTGCATGATCATTTTTGCCTTTCCTGTTGCTTGATGCTTTTTAGGGCTTTTGCATGTTCTGTTGTTTCTGTCTGATACCAATACCCAGAAAATCTGCATCTTTTTCTCGCTTTGTTTAAAGATTGCTTTTTGTCTGATTCTGAAAACAGTTGCGCCTTTGATGGTTTCTACTTGGCGTTCCTTGATGTTTGGGGATGCATACTTTTTTGCTGGTAGACCGTGAGGCAAAAGTATTTTGATGACTTTTTGTGTTTTGCTTTGATGAAAAATGCCATCTGTTTGCAGTCTTCTTTTCTTGCTTGAGAGGTGTTGGGGTGCGAGCTATAGATTTTTCCTGAAAACCTTGCTTTGTTACTGCCTCCAAAGGATGCCCCGAGACTTTGGTTTGAGTCTTGGGGTTTTCCTTTTCTGTTTGTTCGCCTGTATCGTTTTGATCGAGTTGTTTTATCCCTCATCCGAGATATTTTTAGTAATCCCATCTCTTTTTCTTATTGTAGGATTAGTTGGCCTCATGTCTTCTCGCAATAACATTGTAGAGATGTCTTCCAGAGTTTCCGAGGGGATGTCCGATTGGCTGGACTCCCTTGTCTTGATGTGTGTTTCTGTTGTGGATGCTGAATTTTGCATAGAGCTGAGGAAGCGTCATAGGATTTGTGGTAACAGTGCTTGGGAGAGGGATTATGAGCTTGTTGCTCCTGATTCTGATGAGAGGGTTTGTTTTCCGACATCCATCGAGGGGGAGCGTCCCTTCTTCTATGCCTACGAATATTTCTTCAGTCAACTGGACATTATTTTTCCTTTTACTGCTTTTGAGACCGACCTGTTGTGGTCGTGTAATATTGCCCCATCCCAGCTTCACCCGAATTTCTGGGGTTTTATCAAAATTTTTCAGCTACTTTGCCAAGAGTTAGGTGTAACACCTTCTCAGGCTCTCTTTCTTTATCTGTTTGTTTTCGCCAAGCCTGGTGGCTCTTCGAAAAAGAAAGCTTCCTGGGTTTCTTTCAGGTCTGCCCAGGGCCATAAAGTGTTTGCTATGTATGATGAGTCCTTTAAGGATTTCAAGAATTACTTCTTTAAAGTTCGTGCTGTTGAGGGGGCCCGCCCCTTTTTTCTTGATGAAAATGATGAGCCTTCTTTCCCTCTAGAGTGGCAGAAGGATGTGAGAGTGTCTCGCTATTCCTGGGAGATGCTTGACGATGTTGAGCGTGCCTTTGTTGTTGTTCTTGAGGATTTATGGGGAGCACCACCCCATCTTGATACAAAAAGGTTTTTGAATGACCCATCCCTGGTCCGAGCTGTTTTGGGTATTTGCCTGACTTGTTTCTATACTTGTTTCTTAGTTTGGCTTCCTCATCTTGTGATTGTAACCCTTTACTGTGGCTGATTTTGTATTTGCAGAGATGTCAAAAAATAATGATTCCATGAAGGCCTTCAAAAGGGCAAAGAAGGCGAATGCTGCTCAGAACATCTCGGCCAAGGCGGTCGGGGAGGGATCTTCCCAAGTGCAAGTAAAGCCACCTGTGCCGAGTTCTCCTGGACCGAGGAAGGTGATCCCTACTCCTCGGGTTCGTCTGCCTGACCCACCACCGACTTCTGCCTCTAGTTCTGGTGCTCCTCCCAACAAGAAACAAAAAATAGCTGAGCCTTTCAACCTTGATGCTCCTGACTTTAATGCAATTGAATTTGTGGATCAACAAATCGGTCCCTACGGTGCCCTTCCTATGGACGATGTGTCGCTCCTTCACCATCTGGACTTTATAACTTGAAGTAGTGTTAGAATGGCGTATATGGGGGCTGCCCTATATCGGACTTCTCAAAATCTTCCTCTCCATGCCACCAAAGCCTTTATGGAGGAAGCTAAACAGGAGTTTGATCGGATGAAGGGTCTGAAGGAGGAGCTTGAAGTAAAGGTAGCCAAGTTGGAGAAGGATTTGGAGAACGAGAAGGCAAGTTCACTTTCTCTGGCAGCTTCTGTGAGACTGGCCGAGGACACGGCACTGAGGCATAAAGACAGCTATGTTACATCCTATCAGGAGGGAATGCGTCTGAAGGCGGAGTTGGAGAATGCCCGAGCTGATTACTCCGAGCTCCAGGGTCATCTTGTTGGCAGCGTAACTGCTGCTTATGAGAACCTGAAAGAGCAAGTTCGGATTATTGCTCCCGAGGCCGACCTTACTCTCTTCAGCCTGGATAATGTTGTTAGGGATGGTAAGATTGTCCCTGATGATGAGGATGATGATGATGTCGATCCCCTCCCTATGTCTTCTGCCAAGGTGTCAGCTCCTGCTGTTCCTCCTGCCGAGGTCGGCCCTCCCGCTTCTGATCCTGACTGCCAGATCTTAAACCGGGATGATGGTACTGTGGATGCTGTTCCTCTCCAGGCTCGCCCTCCTTCTCCTCAGACTGATGCTACTAAAAAGTCTTCTAATCTTTAGCTGATTTATTTTGGATATTTGTGTAGTTGGCCCGGCTTGTGGGCTTTAAAACTCTTTATTTCGTGGTTGGTTTATTTTGCTGACACTCTTTCTGGTTGCTTGTTTAGCAACCCATTATTTTGAAAAACACAACAAGTAGCTTCTAAGCTTTTGGGTCTGATCCTGAAGCTTTGTTATTTTATGTCATGCTTGCTTGCGCCTGTCTTAGCTTCTTTATATGTTTCGCGAATGTTGAAGCCTTGTTGCTCAGCCTCTTTGAACTGCTTTGTACTTGGAGGTCGTATGACCGACTTCTTTGTCCTTTTCCAAGTAGTTTCGTAGTTGACCGACGTCGTCATGTCGATCTTTTCTCAGTCATTTTGTAATCCTCTTTCTTGGATCTTTGTCAGATCTCTTTCAGGAATTACTTTTTATAACTTGTTTGTTGTAGGAGACCGACTTCGCTATTTCGATCTCTTCTAAGTTATTTTTGTAATCCTCTTTCTTGGATCTTTGTCAGATCTCTTTCAGGGATTACTTTTATAACTTGTTTGTTGTAGGAGACCGACTTCATTATGTCGATCTCTTCTAAGTTATTTTTGTAATCCTCTTTCTTGGATCTTTGTCAGATCTCTTTCAGGGATTACTTTTATAACTTGTTTGTAGGAGGTCGACTTCTTTACGTCGTCCTCTTTCTAAGTTATTTTTGTAGTCCTCTTTTTTGGACCTTTGTCAGGTCTCTTTCAGGGACTACTTTTATAACTTTTTCATTTTGGGCTGACTTTGTCATGTCGGGCCCTTCTAAGTTAAAGTAATCCTCTTTAATAGGGTTGGCCAGACCTCTTTTCAGGGTTTACTTATAACTTGCGTTGACTTAGTCCGACTTCTTAACGTCGGCCAGTCTTTAAGTTATTATTTAGCAATCCATAAGACCTCGTCAGGTTCTTTTTCCGGATCACTTTCGATAACTTCTTACATTATTCTGTGTTCATCTTTGCCGATTTGTAGAAGGTGGTTGCTATCTTTAGATCGTCTTTTAGGTTAATCGTGTTTTCACCTTTATCGGACGATTGTCTTTATCGTGATCGTGCAGTGAAATTGTTTTTCACTTTCTGCCGATCTGTTGCTTTATAATCGGACGATGAATGCTTCAGATTAATGCGTCTTGAAAATTTGTAGAATATCTAAAATATATTTTATTCAAAGGAAATTGCAAATATATACATGTGGGAATTTTTCATCCCTTTAAGTCGGATAGTGTCTGAGTCTCAACTTGGTGCCTCATTAAAAAATCTTTTCAGGAAAAAGAGTGCATCCAATAGTGAGATCTTTTACTTTTTCTAGCTGTAGTACCTTCTTAGGTTACAGGCGTGCCATGATCTGGGAAGCTCTCGTCCATCGAGTTCAAACAGTATGTAGTAGCCCTTCCCAAGTACTTCTACAACTCGGTAGGGTCCTTTCCAGTTTGCTGCCAACTTTTCTTCTCCTGGTCGAGTTGTTCCAATATCATTTCGGATTAGGATGAGATCATTCTCTGCGAAACTTCTCGGCACTATCCTTTGATTATATCTGGAAGCCATTCGACGTTTTAGTGCTTCTTCCCTGATCCGAGCTCTTTCTTGGATTTCAGGTAGTAGGTCGAGCTCTTCCCTCTGAAGTTGGGAGTTTGCTCCCTCATTGTAATGAACCACTCTAGGCGATCCTTCCTCAATCTCTACTGGGATCATTGCCTCTATTCCGTATGCTAACCGGAAGGGGGATTCCTTTGTGGTGGAGTGTGGCGTCGTTCGATACGCCCATAGAACTTGTGGAAGCTCTTCTGCCCAAGCTCCCTTTGCGTCTTGTAATCTCCGTTTTAACCGGGTCAATATGACTTTGTTGGCAGCTTCAGCCTGTCCATTGGCTTGCGGATGTTCCACGGAGGTGTACTGGTGCTTTATGTTCAAGTCAGCTACTAATTTTCTGAAGCCTGCATCTGTGAATTGAGTGCCATTGTCTGTGGTGATGGAGTGTGGAACCCCGAACCTTGTGACAATGTTTCTATATAGGATTTTTCGGCTTCTTTGAGCAGTGGCGTTGGCTAGGGGCTCTGCCTCGATCCACTTTGTGAAATAGTCTAACCCTACTATGAGGAATTTAACTTGTCCTGATTCCTGGGGGAAGGGTCCGAGAAGATCAAGTCCCCATTTTGCAAACGGCCAAGGCGAAGTTACGCTGATGAGCTCTTCTGGCGGGGCGATGTGAAAGTTGGCATGTTTCTGACATGGTGGACATGTCTTTACAAATTCTGTAGCTTCTTTCTGTAGAGTTGGCCAATAAAATCCCGCCCGGAGTACTTTTTTGGCGAGAGCTCGTGCTCCGAGATGATTGCCGCAAATGCCGCCATGTACTTCTTCTAGCACTTCCTTTGTGTTGGAGGTCAGCACACATTTTAGTAATGGTATTGAGATCCCTCTTTTGTATAGGATGTTGTTTATGATAGTGTAGTACTGTGCCTCCCTTTTTAACCTCTTTGCCTCCTTTTCTTCTGTGGGGAGTGTTTCTGCTTTAAGGTAGTTAATTATGGGGGTCATCCATCCTTGGTCCTAATTTGTTATGGCTAGGACTTTTTCCTCTTCCGAGATTGACGGGTTCTGTAGCATTTCCTGGATGAGGCTTCTATTGTTGCCCCCTGGTTTGGTGCTGGCTAGTTTCGAGAGTGCGTCAGCTCGGACATTTTGTTCGCGGGGCATGTGGCAGATCTTATATTCCCCGAGTTGTCCAAGCTGTTCCTTGGTTTTATCCAAATACTTTTTCATGGTGGGATCTTTGGCTTGGTAGCTCCCTGTTATCTGTGAGGTGACTACTTGTGAATCGCTGTAAATGTTGAATTTTTGAGCTCTAACCTCTTTAGCCAGCTTCAAACCAGCTAATAACGCTTCATATTCCGTCTGATTGTTTGAGGCCGGGAACCCGAACTTGAGGGAGAGCTCAACTTGGGTTCCTTGGTTGCTTTCTATTATCACACCTGCGCCGTTTCCAGTTTTATTTGAAGAACCCTCCACATAGAGATTCCATTCTGTGGGGATTTCCAGGGCATCTGTGAATTCTGCGATGAAGTCGGCCAGATACTGTGATTTGATGGCCGTCCGAGCTTCATATTGGAGGTCGAACTCGGATAACTTGACTGCCCATTGTAAAATTCTGCCTGCTAAATCTGTTTTCTGCAATATTCCTTTTATGGGCTGGTTAGTTCGAACCTTAATTGTGTGAGCCTGGAAGTACGGGCGAAGTTGTCGAGATGTTAGAATGAGAGTATAGGCAAACTTTTCTATTTTCTGGTAGTTCAACTCGGATCCCTGTAGCGCTTTACTAATGAAGTAGACGGGTTGTTGCCCATTTTCGTCTTCTCTGACTAGTGCTGAGGCTATTGCCCGACTTCCTACTGCGAGATATAATATGAGCGGTTCTTCTTTTCGTGGCCGAGATAGGATAGGTGGCCGTCCTAAGAATTCCTTGAAGTCTTGGAAGGCTTGTTATAATCCGGTTTCCATTCGAACTGCTTTCCCTTCCTTAAAGTAGCATAGAAGGGGAGAGATCTTATCGCTGATCCTGCTAAGAACCTGGATAGGGCGGCCAATCTCCCGTTGAGTTGCTGTACTTCTTTGACACAGGTTGGGCTTTTCATGTTGAGTATGGCTTGACATTTATCCGGATTTTCTTCAATTCTTCTTTGTGTGAGCATGAAACCTAAAAATTTGCCCGCTTCTACTGCAAAGGTGCATTTTGCGGGATTGAGTCGCATGTCATGCTTCCTTATAGTGTCAAACACTTGAGCCAAGTCGGACAATAATGTCTCTTCACTTTGTGTCTTTATCAACATGTCGTCCACATAGACTTCCAAGATTTTTCCGATGTGATTTGAGAAGACTTTATTCATTAGCCTTTGATAAGTAGCTCCCGCATTCTTGAGACTAAAAGGCATCACAATGTAGCAGTAGTTTGCTTTCGGCGTTAAAAACGAGGTCTTTTCTTGATCTGGTGGGTACATGGGAATTTGGTTGTATCCCGAGTATGCATCCATAAACGAGAGGTATCTATATCCGGAGGAAGCATCTACCAGAGCGTCGATACTTGGGAGTGGGTAAGGATCTTTTGGGCAGGCTTTGTTGAGATCGGTGTAATCGGTGCACATTCGCCACTTCCCATTTGATTTTCTCACCAAGACGACGTTGGCTAGCCATAGTGGGTACTTGACTTCTCTTATGAATCCTGCCTCCAGTAATGCTTGTACATGTTCTTCCACAGCTTGGGATCGCTCTGGCCTAAGTTTTCTTCGTCTTTGCTGTACCGGCCGAGATCCTGGATAGATCGCCAACTTGTGGCACATTAGCTTGGGGTCTATGCCTGGCATGTCTGCGGCTTTCCATGCGAAGAGATCGACATTATCTCGTAAGAATTGTACCAGTAATTCTTTTGAGTCTTCTCTCAGGATCGTGCCGATATTAGTCGTTTTGTCCGAGGTGTCTCTGATCTGAACCTTCTCTATCTCACCTTCTGGCTGCGGACAGAGTTCTTCTCGTCTCTGAACTCCGCCAAGCTCAATTGTATGAAACTCTTCTCCTCTGCTTCTGAGGTTTAGACTTTCGTTATAACACCGGCGTGCCATCTTTTGATATGCTTTTATTGTGGCTATCCCCTCTGTAGTTGGGAATTTCATGCATAGATGTGGAGTCGAGACTATTGCACCGAGTTGATTTAGTGTTGTCCGACCTATTAGAGCATTGTAGGCTGAACTCACGTCGACCACAATATAGTTTATTTTGAGTGTCCTGGATTGGTTCCCTTTTCCGAAGGTTGTATGTAGTGATACGTATCCCAGTGGTTGTACCGGGGTATCTCCCAGTCCGAACAGACTGTTCGGGTATGCCCTAAGCTCATTGTCTTCTAGGCCGAGCTTGTCGAAGGCAGTTTTGAATAAGATGTCGGTGGAGCTCCCTTGGTCTATTAATGTGCGATGGAGATTGGCGTTTGCCAGTATGATGGTGATGACCATGGGGTCGTCGTGTCCTGAGATGATACCGGATGCGTCCTCTTTAGTGAATGTGATTGCAGGGATGTCGGGTGCTTCCTCCTTTCCCTCGACATGATATACTTCTTTGAGATATCTTTTGCGAGATGATTTGGAGATTCTTCCCCCTGCGAATCCGCCGTATATCATGTGGACGTGTCTTTCCGGTGTACGAGGTGATCGCGCGGTTCGTCTGATATCTTCGTCCCTTCTTCTCTTTCTTTGGTCATCATCTCGGGTGGCTAGAAACCGATCTAGTTTTCCTTCCCTCACTAATTTTTCTATGATGTTCTTTAGATCAAAGCACTCGTTGGTGGAGTGCCCTCGCACTCGATGATATTCGCAATATTCATTCCAGTTTCCTCCTTCTCTTTTGCCTTTGAGTGGCCGAGCTGGGGGTATTTTCTCCGTATGGCAGACTTCTTTGTATACGTCGACTAGGGATGCCCTGAGAGGGGTGTAATTGTGGTATTTTTTTATTTTCTCCCCTTGTCGATCTTCTTTTCTTTTGGATTCCTTGTCTTTATCTCGGCAGGGGACCCCGGATTTTGAGGTTTCTCCCAACCGAGCGTTTTCTTCCATGTTGATGTATTTTTCTGCTCGCTCCTGCACTTCGTCTAAGGAGGTAGGGTACTTCTTTAATATGGATTGGCTAAAAGGTCCTTCTCGTAGGCCATTGATGAGTCCCATGATGGCGGCCTCTGTTGGCAAGCTTTGTATGTCCATGCATGTTTTGTTGAATCTTTCCATGTAGTTGCGGAGGCTCTCCCGATCTCCTTGCTTGATCTCCAGTAAACTGGGGGCGTACTTGGCTTTATCTTTCTGGATGGAGAATCTGGCTAGGAATTTTTTGGCCAGGTCGTCAAAGTTTGAGATGGACTTTGGAGGTAGGTTGTCGAACCATCTGATTGCTGTCTTCGTGAGAGTTGTTGGAAAAGCTTTGCAGCGAACGACATTTGAGGCGTCGGTGAGGTACATTCTGCTTCTGAAATTGCTGAGATGATGGTTGGGATCTGTGGTGCCATCATACAAAATCATATCCGGGAGTTTGAAGTCTTTTGGAATTTTGGTTTTCATGATTTCCCTGGTGAATGGATCTTGTTCTTTGCGTGAATTTTCCTCATGAGTGGTCCGAGGAGCTTTTGATTTGAGGTCGACTTCTAATTGCAGTAGTTTATCTTCCAATTCTCGACGCCGTCGTACCTCTCTTTGTAGATCCTTCCCAACCTCTCGTTGTTGTTGGGTTTCTTTTTCAAGTTGCTTTAAGCGGTTTTGAAGTGCTTCTATTACCCCCGGATTTGATGAGTTTTTGTCCTTGTTAGATTCCGGAGTATCCTTTTAGCGTAGTGTCCGCGTTCTTGTGCGGTGTTCTGTTTTCCAGATCTAAATCGTGGTCGTTGTCATGACCGTCCGCCATGGTGTTGGGATGACTTCCAGGTTCCCCGGCAACGGCGCCAATGTTCCGAGGGTTACCTGAAACTGTAGGTCGATCTCGGATGAGATCTTCTGTACTGGTCGGAGATGACGTGTCCGGCTGGTTGGTGGCGGCCGGAGCTGTTATGTCCGACTTGTTGGACTGGCTGCACTGCTGATCCTTCGTCACCAAAGGGTGGGGGGTACCTGTAAGAGACTCCGATGCTTAAGTTAGCATGGGTATTAAACAGGTTTTTCGTAGAATCAGAGTATGAGTTATACCTGGGTGCTCCAGTGTATTTATAATGGTGTGGAGTGACCTTTTTAGATAAGATAAGTTAGTTATCTTTAACTTATCTTATCTTATCTTATCTTATCTTTGGGTGAGGTCAGCTTATCTTCAAGGAAACCGCCCTTATTTCTGTAGGCTCGGACTGCCTGTGGATTTGGGTCGTGTTCCTCTATTTGGGCCCTTTATTGGGCTTTCCTGTCGATTGGCCGAGCTCTTTAGAAGAAGAGGTCGAATAGTCTGACCTGAAGAGGTCGGTCGCTTTGTTGCCAATCATCCCGGGTCGGATAGCTCGACCCAGCAAGAGAGATTGTAGGGATTGGTTACTTATTCGAGTAAGTAATGTCGAGTCTGACATCAATATAACCGACCTTCATGAGGTTGGGTTGGTGTCGACCTGATTAATATCTGTAAATCGGACTTTATTCACTTTAAGCCTGACTGTGTATTGGGTCAGGGTAGGGGTGCACATGGGCCGGGTGAAACCGGGTTTGATGTGACCCAGACCCGACCCGAAATATACACCGGGTCTATTTATTAGACCCGAACCCGGCCCTAGACCCGATGAAATCAATACACTTTCGGGCCACAATTATACCGGGTGAAAATCGGGCCGTTAACATTACATTACGTTGATGCCTTCTTGTAAGTTAGCATGTAAAAATATCCAAATTTCCAAGACTCCAACCATTAGTTAACATGGTAAAATTCACTTAGAAAAATATAACAAGAACCAACCCTTCTTCAAAATTAAAGCATAACCACAATCAATACTAAAGTATAAACACAATCAATACTAATATTGTCTAATAATACCAAATATTTAAATCAATACAAATAATACAATCTTATGTATTAGTCTAAAGTCTTATGCATTCTAAACATAAGACATTAATTTATAGTCTTATAATGACTAATAACACAAAATATTAAGGTTTACAATACTTAAATTCCACATAAGAATAGTCATGATCCATCACTAATAACACAAAATATTAATTGTGTATGATGACCGGGCCACCGGGCCGACTTCGGGTGACCCGAGCTATGGCCCGGACCCGACCCGAAATAATAACCGGGTCTATTTTTGAGACCCGTACCCGATCCTAAACCCGATGAAATCACACCAAATTAGTTCTTAAAGTGTTCGGAACCGGGCCAGGCCTTCGAGCCGGACCGGGTCTGTGCACCCCTAGGTCAGGGTATAAACAATAACCATATTCGAATCAAATCAGTAGTTTTAGTAATAAGTTATTAAAAATAAACATTAAATATTATATTGCACCAATCATATATATATTTTATGTAATTATTAGCACATTAATTTTAATTTTTTTTCTATGATTATTTTTAGTTCAACAAGCTAAAAATTAATCTGCAAGACATAATTTAAATTTTGATACTTGTATAAGTGGATAAATGAACTGACTATTTAACAACTCAAGTTGGTTATATTAATTTTGATTTAATAAATTGTAAATTTCAATTTTATCATGTGGGTGACCCAAGTGTGTCTTTTTTTTTTTTTGTCATGAAACACGGATTATTTAACTTGTTGCATTATATTTTTGAGCCCCTGAAATTGGCCCAATAGACTTTGTTTTATTATATTATTATTAATTTGTTTTTCTCAGGGCACAACTGACAATCGTTGGGCCAAACAATCCATATAGCTCATATTAGTTAGTTAATTAGTATACAATCCCTCTCTTACAAAGAAAAGAAAAAAAAAAAAAAAAGGAAAGAAATAAAGCTAAAGCCCTTCCTCATAGTATGAAGCTCTCAAATGTAAAATGTGGGGGTTTAGTTTTAACTTTTAAGTACCTATTCCAAGGGAGATGTTAGAAACATTTTTTTATAAAAATTTTATTTAAAAATGTGATTTATTTATTTAACTAATTTTAAATAAATACAACACTTTTATAAAATATCAAAATTAAAATTTATAATTCATCATCTAATAATTAAAATAAAACATTTTCACATGAAAATAATTATATAGTCTTTCTTAGAGTATTCACCTTAGTTTTAACTTAGACAAATGTAAAATGTTTAAATGTAGCAACAAATATAAATTTACTTCGTTATATGCTATGAGCTTTTATTTTTCCTAATCAATGAAATCGATCGAGAAAAAGAGAATCAAACATGAGTTCTTAAATTAAGTCCTAGTTGATTTAAAAAACATTGAAATTGAAAAGAAAAATATTTTTCCAAGAGTTGATATACTAGCTAGTTTAAGGTCAATCCTCGCATGCTACTCATTTTTCGATTTTGAACACGTCAATTATTATGTTGTGCAAGTATAAAATGTCTAAAAAATAAGATGTCTACATATATACCTGATGAATATTCCAATCGTAGAAAAAAAAATGTTTCTAATGAAAATAATTTCTAAAAAAAAATTAGAGCGCTAAATATAATTATTTTTAATCTTAATTGTCATCGAATAATCTTGAAATATAACTCTAATTATATGCACAATTTCACACCATTAATTACTTCATACTTTGTATCTTATGTTACGTACATTATTATATTGATACATTGTTTATGGCTAAGTTGGAGACTTTACTAACAAAATCAAACTCATGCAACAAACAAACCAATCCCAATGAAGCTATGAACACTGTGACAGGACCAAGCATCCACAGCATCAAAGGAACACTAACACAAAAAAATCTACTCCCAATTAGAGCGAATGTGAACCCTCTTTCTAGAATTGTTTGTGTGTAATTCCAAGACAAAAATTCTCCATGAGTGTTCATAAGAAAATTTGCATCAATTAAGAACCCTATGGCCATTGAGCTGAATAAGAAGCTAAGAACAAGGCATAGTGAGGTTGAGCCATATTTTAATGTTATGATTTTGTCTGATTTTGAACCAAAGAATATGCTGGTGAAGACTGAGTGCCTTGCACTATAGGCATTGTTGGTTAGAGCTGCCAAAGCCATGTTTATTAGAATGGTTATGGAAGCTATGAATATGGCTTCCATCAGAGTGTTTCTCATGCTTTGCACTGTTAGCATGTTCTTCTTATCATCACCCTGTACCAATTAATAACATCACAATTATTATCCCATTCTAATAATCAAAATTTTATTATTATTATTATTATTATTATTAGGGATTCAACTCAAGTAACTATTTTGTTTCTTCTAACAAGAAATTTATTTATCGCTAATATTCAAATTTAAAAGTATTAAATGTAAACATATAAGGAAATCTCTCCAAAAATAATTAACTTAAGTTGATCAAGTGGTTAATTCACTCATCCACTTAAATAAATGCTAAAAGTTCGAATTTCACTTTATGTATGTGCAGTTATTCATTGGCCAACAACAAATTCTAAATTGAACAAAGATTTGTGACGAATTAGTTTTTAATTTGTCGGATTAGAAGTTATCGTAAATAAAAAAATTCATTCAAAAAACTTCATTAAAAAAAACCCCCAAAAATTTATTCGAATATTTAGTCCTTAAAAAATGTCAACGACTAATTTTGAAATAGACATGAATTAAGTCATTCAATTCAATGTTTATTTGACCAATTAATTTAGTTTTAAACATCGATGGTTATTTTATATTAGGAAAAACCAAATTAATGCGAGAAAAATTTGTGATCGACTAAAATGATGTTCATTTTATATCTAATAATTAAAATCCAAATTAAATTAAGTATGGATTCATCTATATATATATCCTCTAACCAAATATACTCTACACATACATACAATGATAATTATTGACACACAAATTAATAATAATACCTGGTTTAAGTTGAGAGCCCAAGAAGTCCTCCTAAGCTTATTGAGTCCAAAAGTTGTACGTGAAGGTTTGTTCTTGATGCTATGGCAGAGATAGGCATGGTACCCTATTGTTATGAAGAGGCTCAAAGGAACCAATATGGTGTCCAAATAAACACCTATTCTCATCATCTTTCACTCTGATGAACCATGAAATTGAAAATGCATTCTTATATTAATGGGGATTTAGTGGGAATATCCCAACAATGCACCACACTTCCGTAAATAATGCCATAAATGAAAAAAGCATGATCAATATATATAAATGGGAGTAATAAATATCGTAATGTGTGATCATTGTTCTATTTAACTATTGTTAGTGCTATTTAAGTATTAATTGTTCATAACACTAGTGGAAATAGTAGTAATGGACACCAAACTTGACATGGAGGGTGAGTCACACTTTCTTTTATATGTAGTCAAGATATAAAATATTAGTATTCCAGTCTTATCCACTAATTAAGTCGGTTTCGATCAATGGAAACTTTATGTCGGTAATAATTTTCTAATTTTTTAAATAAGTATAAAAAATAATTTTTAATTAATTGATATTAACTTTTTTTATTATAAAAATATTTTTTTATTAACACTTATTCTTGTTAAATATTTAAGATTTAAAATTTAAAATAAAATAATTTTGAAAAATTAATTGCTATCAACTAAAAAATTAATTATCTAAATTTTTTATATTTTAAAGAGCTCTAATTAGCTATGATGCACGGACACTGATACAGACACGGGACACGACACGACACGACACGACACGGGACACGCTGACACGCAAATTTTAAAATCTTACATGATACGGGGACACGCATATATATAAAATATAAAATATTTTTTAGATAAATTGTAATGATATTTTGATATTTTATTGATATTAAAATATAAAATAAAATTTTTAATTATTTTTAATGTCTTATTTTAATTATATCAAGTATTTAAAATATTTTTTGTTTTAATAAATAATAATATATATTATATCTAAATTTATTTTAAAAATATATGTTAAGAATAAGACTGAACACGCGGACACGTGATGGTATTTAAATGTGTCCAAGTGTATCTAATTTTTTTTTTATTTTTTATTAAAACACGGTTGGACACAGCAAACATACCGTATCGAACGAATGTCAATGAATATCGTATCCAAAATATGTCTAATACGCGGATAAAGTGTCCATACTTCATAACTAATTAGATTAAAGTATCTATACCACGATCAATTTATCATGAGTCACAAGTATATATGTCACACTCGATTGATAACTGAATGGATGTATGATATATATTATATAGGAAATATTTTAAGTGCACCGAAAAATACTGATGCACCAATTATTTTAACTGTTAATTTCACTTAATATATATTATATATATTTTTAATAATTCAGATCAACAGTTAAAACAATTGGTATATCAGTGTATTTAAAATGTTTCTTATTATATAATACAACACAAAGTCTAATCTTCTTTTTTTTATGGTTTGTGCTTATTTGAATAATAATTTAATTAAATTATTTTAAAAAAATTTTAAATATAAAGACGTCTTTTTTTTTGTAGTAGACGTATATTAAAAATTATAAATTAATTTTAAAAATTATACTAAATATTAATATTATAATTTTTTATAAGTTAAAAATAAAAAAATTATTTATAGACCATTAAAATAAAACTCATGGAGTTAGCCATCTAATTAATAAATATGGTCTACTCCAGCGGTGGCTTCATTAATATAGAAGCAATTAATTAGAAGAAATGATAAGTGGAATTACGTGGAGGATCAGATGCGCCAACTGAAGAAGGGGGATAGATTATATAAGCAGGACAAAAAATGTTAACAAAATAAAATAAAAATCAATTTAAAATAGTTTAAAATGATTTTATTTTATATGCTTTAATTACTGTTAGAATAATTGAATAATATTACATTTAATAAATATATAATTTTACATGCATAAAATTATAAAAAATAAATTAAATAAAATAATTTTAAATTATAGTCTCTCTATATTATCCAATCAGAATAAAGATTTTAGTTTTTTGGTAATTTTTCATAACACTATATATGTATCCACTATCCAGCATCCACACGCACAGTCTATTATTAGTTTGGTCAAGACTATTATTCCTTGTTTTCCTATATGTATATATATATATCATTCGGTTTGTTTTGCGAACAGTAATTAAATAAATAAAAATTAAGAAAAAAATAAAAATGAAGAAATACAGTAATAACTAATAAATAAATAAAAATTTAGCTAATTTAAATTTTAAAGATATATGTTAAAATTATAAATAAAAATTATTAAAAATAAAAAATAAATCTAAGTTTTAATATATTTATTTTATATTTATTAAAAAATATTTAAAATTTTTTATTAACAGTAGTCTTATCATATGCGGCGTTAAGTAGATGTATTAGCTAAATCCAATAAATAACAAAGGGATTGTCTTTGTAAAGGGACGGCGAAAAATAAGTGTAAAATCTTCAAACGATGGATGCTTAATTAGAAGAATATAGGAAAAAAATTTTATGGTCTCAGAATGTTTAGATTATTAAATAGTTTCATAACAAAATTTGTTTTTTAAGTTTTTCAATAATTATTAAATAGTTTATTTTTAATTTTAATTATAAATTAATTTCGTATATTTTATTTAATCATAAAAATTATTTTTTATTTTATAAATTATTATTTTATTATTTATCTATTATGTTTATTAATAATAAAAAATAAAAATAATAACGAATTAGATCTTCCATTAATCGTAATAATTTTTTGGCAATCCCAATCGATTAAAGTTTATCTTTAATCCATTACATCCGTCGAGGATTTTGAAATCGTGTTTCTTAGACAATCAATCAATTGGATTAACAAAACAATAGATTGAATTTCAGGTTTCTCATAACTCAATCGATTGCACTTCAGGTTACCATAAAACAATCGATTGAAAGTTGCAAGGCAGTATGGTTTTCGCAAAAATCAATCGATTGGTCATATTACCCAATCGATTGAACGATGACTAGAATGTGGGGTTTTTATAATTCAATTGATTGTTTATATTACCCAATCGATTGAAGGCCGCTATTAAAATGATATATGAAGGTTTAATCGATTGGTATGATAATACAATCGATTGAATTTTATACGTGACTAATGGTATATTCCAATTCAATCGATCGATATGATCATTCAATCGATTGAAATGTGACGTAAATAAATTTTTTTCTGCATTCAATCGATTGGTAGGATAATCCAATCAATTGAATTTTGAATCGCGTCATTCTCAATTTTCATATCGTTTTTATAAATTTTGAATCGCACCATGACTAATGGTTTATAAAGTTTCATATTACCCAATCGATTGTGTTATGGGAAACCTGAAATTTAATCGATTGTTTTGTTAATCCAATCGATTGATTTTCTAAGAAACACGATGACGCCGGGACGTCGCTTGGGCCACCAATTTTGGCGATGTTAACAACCCCACTATGGTGAAAGTAGCCAAGAACCCACCTTGGTTGGCTAAGCCAAGGATGCACCTCTTACTCTCAAAGAGTCTAGAGGAAAATAAGCACACAACTGATTTCAATATATAACTCAATCAATTCAACTCATAAACAAAAGAGGTACATATGCATATTTATACTAGTAGGTGAGGGGGAACTTTCATGACTAGGGCGATGTGGGACTAACTCATAACATAATATAATAATATATGCTAAACTAGACTACTTTAATTAACGACACAAACATAAAGATATATGCTCTTGCATCATTCTCCTTGGGTTGAAAAGGGCTCCTGCATTATCTTCCCTGGGTTGAAAAAGGCTCATCTTGTATTGGCAAAAGATTCCATTGGTGAGTGCATTTGAAAGATGTGGAAATGCATAGCTCAACTTGATTTTTTTGACCATCTACATGTTGTAACGGAGTTAATACGATCTTCTTACCATCTTTGATAAAGGAGTATGTATTTTTGAAACCATTATGAATAGCTCTACGATCATATTGCCAAGGTCATCCTAACAGTAAATGACACGCGTCCATCGGGATGACGTCACACCATACTTTATCTTTGTATTTGCTTCCCATAGAAAATTGGACACAACATCGCCTTGTTACTTTAACTTTATTCTCCTTTTTTAACCAATGCAACTTGTAAGGATGAGGATGTAACTCGGTTGGAAACTTCAGTTTGTTTGCCATATAATTTGAAACAACATTTTCACAACTTCCGCTGTCTATGATGACCTTGCAAACCTTCTCTTCAACTGTGCATCTTGTGTGAAAGATGTTGTGGCGTCGCCAACTCTTGTCTTTTATTACCCTTGCAGTATTCAAGTTTCGACAAACTACTAAAGCTTCTCTATAATCGGGTGGAACTTCTTCAATAGCATAGTCAACCTCACCTTTCTCCTCTTACTCCTGAATTGGTTCTTCATTAACCTCTTCCTCGACAAGAGTGATAACCCTTTGGTTTAGACAATCAGCAGCAATATGCCCAAAACCTTGACATTTGAAGCATTTCCTACCTGATGATCCACGCTCATTATTGCCTTTAAAAAATCCTGTCTTCACTTCTTGTTGAACATCAAGGATGACTTCTTTGTTCTTCGACGACTGAGCGTTATTCCTTTATGTTCTTTGCTTTTCAATCTTTAATGACAGCCTAATGACATCATCCAAGGTCCAATATGGTTGCAGCTGAACGACATCAGAAATTTCTGTCTTCAGTCCTACAAGATAACGAGCAATTGTTTGTTCTTCAGGCTCTTGAATGTCACACTTCATAAGCAGCTCTTCGAAGTCCATTGTATATTCTTCCACAGATAACGACTTTTGCCTCAAATTATGAAATTTGATGAAGGTGTCTTGCCTGTAATGTTCAGGAAGGAACTTGCGCTTGAACTCACAACGCATTTTATCCCATGTCTTGATCTTTCTTCTTCCTTCTCTTTTTCGCTGACGCTTGAGATTCTCCCACCAACTGACGCATGCTTCTTCAACTTGATTGCTACAAGCTTCACGCGCTTGTCGTCTGGAATGTCTTTTAACTCAAACACTCTTTTCACTGTGCAAAGCCAGTCGATGATATCATCTGGTTGGAGTCTCCCTTCAAACTCAGGAACATCAATTTTGATTCCTAAGTCTTTAACTTTGTGAGTCGTGTTGTGTCGTCCTCTTCGTGTGGACAAATCTTCAGACGAAGAAGAATAATGAAATGGATTTGCATTATCTTCTTCACTAGAAGAACTGTCATCACTCTTCCTGTCATGATTATTTTGAGCAGCTTCATGTTTTACAAGTTGCTCTTGTAACTCCTTAACTTGACGACGTAACTCTTCCATTTCAATCTCTTGAGTAGTTCTACGCTTTAGAGCCATCTTTTACTACTATGCAATGAGGTTGATGCTTGGTGTCGATGTTATGATGATGCACAATGATGATGGGAATGCACCAATGATTATGGGAATGAATGATAATCACCAACAGAAAATGCACCAAAAGAAGAGAAAAGAACAATATTACCCGAAACTTCGCAGCAGACAATTCGTACTGACGGTGACTCGTACCAACAAAAAGAGAACCGCACTAAAGACCGTACCCACGAACCAAATAAAATTTTACTGGAGCAAGTCGAGGACCGACCTTGCTCTGATACCAAACTGACGCCAGGACGTCGCTTGGGCCACCAATCTTGGCGATGTTAACAACCCCACTATGGTGAAAGTAGCCAAGAACCCACCTTGGTTGGCTAAGCCAAGGATGCACCTCTTACTCTCAAAGAGCCTAGAGGAAAATAAGCACACAGCTTATTTCAATATATAACTCAATCAATTCAACTCATAAACAAAAGGGGTACATACGCATATTTATACTAGTAGGTGAGGGAAAACTTTCATGACTCGGACAATGTGGGACTAACTCATAACATAATATAATAATATATGCTAAACTAGACTACTTTAATTAATGACACAAACATAAAAATATATGTTCCTGCATCACACGATTTCAAAATTCTCGACGGATGTAATGGATCAAAGATAAACTTTTAATTAATTGGAATTGCCAAAAAGTTATTACGATCAATGGAAGATCTAATTCGTTATTATTATTTTTTTATTACTAATAAACATAATAGATAAATGATAAAATAATAATTTATAAAATAAAAAATAATTTTATAATTAAATAAAATATATGGGGTTAATTTGTAATTAAAATTAGAAACAAACTATTTAGCAGTTATTGAAAAACTTAAAAAATATATTTTGTTATGGGACCATTTAATGGTTCAAACATTCTGGGACCATCGAATCCGGTGCCAAGTATATATATATATATATATATATATATATATATATATATATATATATATATATATATGGTAATTGCTTAATTTGAAGTATATGTAAGGGTAGAGAAGTATGAATAATTCTCTACATACAAGCGTTTTTTTTATACAAGTCTTTATAAGTCATTTATATTTACGCGCTTCGTTAGTGCACCTTCTTCTTCTTCTTCTTTTCATTAGAATTTTTTTGTTAGTAGTTTATGATTCTGTAGGTGAATAATATTTCATCGTTTATGATTTGAATTGAATATAATGTAAAAGTTTTACATTGAAAAAAATATTTTTCTGTATTTGCAGTAAATTTGGGTGTAATAGGAAGATATTTGGGTGTAACACGAAGATATTTGGATGCATTTTAAGAATTTTTGGGTGTATTTTTATTCTGATAAGTTCTGCATAATTCAAAACTCTTCCTCTTCCTCATCCTCATCTTCTACTGCATCTTCTTTTTTTTTTTTTCATCATCATCATTATCTTCTTCTTCTTTTTTTCTTATTCATCTTTTTCTTTTTGTTTTACCTTCTCAAGTTTCTTCTTGTTTTACTATCTTAACAAGAATAAAAACAAAAAAATCAAACAAAGAAGAAGAAAAAATACACAATGCTGTAAAATTACTTTGAAGAGGATGAACTTACATTCATTTAACTAAAAGAAAGAAAGAAATAAGAAAAAAAAGAAGAAGAAAAATGCAGCATTAGAGAAAATATTTTTCTGTATTTGCAGCAAATTTGGGTGTAACACGAAGATATTTGGGTGTAACACGAATATATTTTGGTGTAATTTTAAGAATTTTTGGTATATTTTTATTCTGATAAGTTCTGCATAATTCAAAACTCTTCCTCTTCCTCTTCCTCATCTTTTACTGCTTCTTCTTCTTTGTTTTCTTATTTCGTTTTCTTATAATTCTTTTTAGGAGAAAAAATCAAACAAAGAAAAAAAATACATAATGTTACAAAATCAATAAAAAGAGAAAGAGAGAAAAAAATGCAACAATAACAACAGTAGTAAAAAAATAACGATGAGGATGAAACATGCGAAGAAAAAGGAGGAGAAATACAAAGAAGAAGAAGAAGCACAGGAGGAGGAACGTGAAACACGCTATGAAAACCGTTGAGCAGCACGTGTGATTTGGCGCAATTTATATGATTTATAAACCCAAATAACTTGTATGTGTAGTACTACTCGAAAAGTATAATGTGCACAAATAATAAAACAGTGTTTTCGGGAATGAGTGCATGGATGCTGTTGTACTTTACTCACTAGGAGATTTCTGAATCATAAAAATAGAATTGATATTTTGATAATACTACTCTTTTTTCTTATATATATAATGTGACATTATAAAAAATAAAAGTGAAATTATTATTTCTCAAAAATAACAATTCTAATACTCTTTCAGGTATTACATATGCAAATGGATGTTTTAGGCAGAGTTTTTAGCATGAGCACGAAAGATGAGTTGCTTAATTTGATTCAGTTTTAACAAAATAACTATTCTTATATTTAAAATCTAACCAAATTACTCCATTAAGATACTTCCCCATTCAAAGAGATATCAACTCTTTGATGAATCTTTGAATCTTTGATGAGTAAACTATATAAAGAAAATTTTAAAAGTATCTAAGTTAATTTTATATAATAAAAATAATATGTTTTAAAGTTTATTTTTATATAATTTACTAACAAGTATATGTAAATGTAATACTTATTATAATCTTTATTTTTAGTGAAAAATATTATTGTATTAAAATGAGTTTCAATAAGAGTGACATACTTTAAAAATATTATCTATATAACTTTTATCAGAAAATTTTTTTTAATAATAAATATTATTTTTATTTTTAAATTTTAATTTTATCTTTAATATTTGGTTTCAATTGTATGATCATATTTTATTATATTTTAATTATATTCTCAATGAGATAACGTATGATGATGCAATTTTATTATGTTAGTCGAAAATTATTACATGTCAGTGACACATTGAGATACAATTATCACATCAAGGGTTGATTTCCGTTAACGTGTTAACAGAAAAGAATATAATTTAAGGTGAATTCTATCGTACATTTTTTAAAATAAAAGGTAAATTATTTCTTGTAATATTATATATTAAAGTGATTCATCAGATGAGTTTTATAAAGTGAAAGATATCTTTACAAATGTAATTGATGTACTTAAGGTAGAGAGAGCTTATAGTCCGTGATGATAGAAGTCATAAAGACATTTGAAAAGATTCTTCAAATCCTCAAGTCATAAACACAGTTAAAGATATTGTTGTTGATGATGTCAAATACAGATTTCAAGAGATGGTAGATTCGGATCCTCATGAGATTAAAGACATTGTTGTCGATGAGGTGGAGATCAAGTCGAATTCAATTGCAGACGATAGGATTTGCAAGATGAGGTGACAATTATGCACAAGAATTTAATCACTTTCATGGGACAAAAGTTTTGCAGATAGTGAACTCTGAGAATGTTATCACCATAAAGAAGAGGGTGGAGGAGGCACAGTGGGTGTACGCTGAGGTTGGGAAGGAGTGGCGCCTATGTAGCAGAAATTCTCCGTACCTCGGTAGCACAAATGTTGCCACGTATAACGAGCTGAATACGTACTTGCACCTTGTTGATGGGTTTGTGAATTCATCGCAAAGAGATTTCTTCGGCGGTGACAACCACCACCACCACCACCACCACCATAGACTGGCGGTACTAAACTAAATTTAAATAATCACAAAAAAGAGAAAGAAAAGTAGAGAACATATACCTAATTGTTATGGTTAACATTCAACTTAATTATAATTATAAGCACTATATATATCATAGGGGATAATTTATCCTTTATTTTAAAGAGGACATAGTAGTATATTCACCATAATTTAAACATATATTTAAAATGTTCAAGAATAAAAAAATATAGTGTATTACTGTATTTTTTTAAAAAATAATTAATCAAACCTCAAATAAGAAGAAGTTTGACATAACTTAAATAATAAGATTTTAAAATAAAAAGTATCGTATGTATTTTTTTATGCACTATTTTTATGTATTAATATTTTATTTTAATATTAAAAGTGATTGATAAAGATAAATTAAAAGAAGGTTACATATAAAAAGTTGTACAATGTCATTTTTTATGAAATCCAAATTTTAACAAGAACACCTTGAACTTTATATAATACAATAATGAAATACAGCAAAAGTACCAATCTATATTACAGTCCCATGGGTATGTATGTATATTAAATTGGTAATAAATAGCTACAAACGAAAAAAGCACTAGAAGATGATTCTTCCTTCAGGATCATATGTCCTTTTGAATAAAAGGAAATAGAAGCCAAATGGTCTAGCAGCAAATTTTAGGAATGGAAAAACCATTGCATTCACTAAATTCTTTATGAATGTAAAGATAGAGTTGCCTTCAAAACTCATGTACAGCACTTGCCTGAAGACGAGGAAGAACGATAACCCAACCGTGATAATTGAAATCCCAATTGAGGAAGATCCCAATATAACATATGTTCCTGTTCCAAATGCTACGATCATTGCTGCTATTGCAATCAAAATAAAAGAGAAGGCTGCTTCGCAAAAGTAATAGTCCAAGTACTTAGCTTTGTTCAACGGTGAGAAAAGGTGTATGAAAGCTGCGGAAGCGGCCATAACCATTGCTATGGTGTTTGAAACAATGAAAGCTTTGAAAGAAGCTTTGTCCCTGAAGATAGGTGTACCCTTAAGCTCACCGTCTTGCACGGTACCTCCCGGTAGGGTAAATGTAGCTGCAAATGTTACCGTTGCAATCAGAGTTGCCACTATTAAATGTGACTCTTTTGCTTCTTTTGTAAACGTTAACTTCGAGCCAGGACCCATATTCTTTGATTTTAAAGTGATGAGTCGTTGGCTTACTCTAGCTCCAACTTTTTGTAATCCCCAAATTATGCCCTGCATTTGCATATAAAATAGTACTTGTTATATTTTGTGAAACAAAATTGTTATTTGTACATCAAAACTAGTTTTGTATATAAATATATATATATATATAAATATATATATATATATATATATATATATATATATATTGTTTAATTCATTTTCAATATATATTTCGTATTTTAACATATAATTTATACTAGAGACTAATTTTAATAAGAAAAAGTATAGGTAGACAATGAAAATATTAAATAATGTGAACAATAGATCGGATGTTCATTTCACTAGGTGTACGGATGGTTATTTTAATATTAAGATTTAGATGGTTAATTTGGAGGTATAATGTGTTTTTATTTGATTGGTGATTGTTCATGTTGTTCAAGATAGTCATTGTTTACCTAGCACTCCCCTTTAATAATAGATCTTGATGTGCATCTAGTATAGTTGTGTTCGGTAGGTCGGGTACCGGACGGTTCGGGGATACCAGCTGGGTGAGTGAGTGGGTTTTCGCTTGGCTCTGGGACGTGGAGGTGTGGCTGGAGCGGCCGACTTCCCGAGTACTTCGTGTGGAGGGGGGAGTCACCTGCAAAGACATTCCGACGCCTAAGTCAGTGAGGTGTCCAGGTGAAGAGAAAGTAGGGTGGTGCTGGTGATGTACCTTGGAGGAGGGGTAGGATCCTCCCCATATATACTCTGTCAGGTGTGGGTCCCGCGAGGGCAGACCCACCTTCCTCGAAGCTTCCTTTCTCACAGCTGTCATACAGCTGGTAGCGCAGGGGTGTCCGGGTTGCAGACCGGACGGGTCGTGTACACGAACCCGACCGAGTAGGTCGTGTCGTCTGCGGGCCGGGTCGGCCCAGGTGTTAGCTGGGCTGGGCCGTAACAATGCCCCCAACACGCCAGCTATGGCCGTGAGCGCCGTGGTTGGCGTGTTTAACTCTATTGTGGGTGCGATGTCGCTTTGCCGGCTACTCGTGCTCGGGACGTGCTCTCCACGCGCGTGGGCTTCTTCGATGCCGGGGTGTGCCGTTTGACGCCTCGCTTTTTGCGCTGACCATTAATGCTCATAATGGGTTATTTCAAAACCCATGAGCAAAGACTATTTTATCCTTTGCCTTTCGCGCTTCCTTAATTAGTTTCTAGATTCAGTTACGTCTCTCATTTCCACATTCTCATCCCATCCTGCGCTACTCTCTGCTTCTTCATTCGCTCTTCTTCTAGCGCCATCCCTTGTTCTGCCTACATTTACTCTTTCAATTCTTCCAAATTAACGCAAACATCTCTGGTAAGCTTTCCATTTCTTTACTTTTAGATTTTCGTAGATTCATGTTGTTGTTCATGCCATTTGTTTTTCTCTGGTTCATTTTTGTATGTGTGTTGCTTCTTTGATTGCCTTGCATGTTTGATGACATTAGTGTTAAGTAGGGGGGTTACCATTCTAGCATACTGGGTTCAGAATTGTCAAGGTTTGCTTCGTCCATGCTTGACTGTAGTCGCTGAGTAGGTGAAATGTAGTTTTTGGGCTAGTTCCGACCACCCGGTCTCTTAGTATAACTGAGTGGTGCCCCACTGTAGGTATGGCTCCCCGTTACATTGCGCGGGCTTCCGCCTCAAACGCGGCTTACGATCGGTATGCCTAGATGACTTCCAACGTGAAGGACTCCCTTAACCAAATGGGCATGGAGGAGCTAACCGAGTTTCGTCAGGCCGAGTACTTGTGCGGCGGGACTGACGAGGAAGCTAACTATGACGTATTCGTCCCCGCCCCTCACAAGCGGATATACGAACTCAACCCACACTCTCCCCGAGTTTCTGACTGAATTTGGTTCTACAAGGCAATGTTTACTCAATTGGGGGTTCGCCTTCCTTTTTCTTCTTTTCAAATGGCGCTACTTAACCGATGTTCCGTGGCGCCGTCGCAGTTGCATCCGAACAGCTGGGCTTCCATCCGCTGTTTCGAGATGGTGTGTGAATATCTCGAGCTGCCGGTGTCTGTTGATGTATTTCTTTATTTTTTTACCCTTACGAATCCTTCCAAAGAGAGGAAGGCAAGAAAAGGGTTTATGTCCTTCCGGTCTGCCCAGGGTCAAAGGATTTTTGGATTATTCGAGGACTCTTACCATGGGTTCAAGGACAAGTACTTCAAGGTACGTCCAGCCAGAGGTCGTCATCCCTTCTGGTTGTCGTTAGAAGGGCAGCGCCTCATCCTGACATATTGGAGTTTCGGGGCGGGGTCGAATGCTTTTACTAAGGTGACATACAAGGGATGTCATCCGTGGATAAGAGAATTGCCGACGTGTTGTTGGCTGTTTTTGGAAAAAAACCATGTGAACCCCCATCTGCTTATGGGTGACCGGAAAGTCACTAGAAATTACATTTTTGAGTAGCTTTAACTTTAGTTTCTTGCGTTACTGTTGCTTTGATTTGTTGTGCCGATTTCACGACTAACCGGTTTCAATTTTGTTGCAGTGGGAATGTCTGCCGAAGTGACCGGTCTTGAAATCTATTCAATACTTTTCTTACTGATGACAGTGATGAGGAGCAGGCCAACGAGAACCAGGAAGCTCCTCCGGAGAATAACGAGAATCAGGCGGTGCCTCAGGCAGTGCCTCTCCCCAATGCTGCCGAGGTGTCGGCCCAGAATGTTGACGGGGCGCGTGTTTCTCCCATCCAGGATGAGGCTGTTGGTACTGGCGAGGACTCGACCTCCAATCTACAATTTGAGGATGATGATGTGAAGGTTATCAGCAACCCGAAGAGGAAGAGGTCGTCCTCCAGCCCTGAAGGAGCCCTCACTGTGATGGAGAGGAACTTCGATGCCGGAAACTTTATAGACTCTCAGCTGCTTCCCAACACGGAGGAATATTTCCATGGCTCTGATCTCCCTGGGCAAGCGAGGTGGATGTACCGTTCTCTCCTTCGCGGTGCCGCTATAGCACGAAAGGCCGAGTTTGAGCTATCGGGAATGCAGTCAGTGCAGAGGAGGCTCAAATCTTCTGTTAAGGCCAACAACGAATTTAAGGTGGAAGTTGAAACACTTCGGGAGCAGCTGTCCAAAGCAGATGAGAAGGTCAAAGCTGCCGAGGAGAAGGCCGCGGTGGCTGAGGAAAAATTGAAGACTTCTGATGCCACCGTTTTCCGGTTAACCGAGCGAGAGATGACTTTGAAGGGTCAGCTCAACACTGCGCAAGGTCGGGTGGCTACGCTGGAGAAGGAGCGCGACAAGGCTGTCTCATCGACTAAGGCTGCTCAGACTGAGGCTGACGAATTTAAAAGGAAGTACAAAGAGGTCGTGAAGCAGGGGAAGAGCGCTATACTTATGACCAAGGAGGCTCTTAAAGCCCAAGTGAAGATCGTGGCTCCTGACTTCGACACATCGACAATCGGGGTCTTTAAGACCATTCGAGACGGCAAAATTGTCGATATGCCGAAGAAGTGATCTCTGTAATCTTGTGAATTTTGTAATTTTCGTAGACCTTATCATATAGTTTGGTGAACTTTGTTGTGCATGTTGGATATAACCTTAAACTACTTTAGTATTCGCCTGGTCGGCTTATGATTAATGCTCTTCCATTCTTACTTGGTAATGCTTTTTGTTCTATTTTGTTGCCGTTTTGTTGGTATTGGCTTGTCGTTTGTGTGTTTACCGTTGCGTTGGTAATTTGACAGAGCCGAGTGGTGGCCTTATTATTGCTATGGCCGTTTGTTATGGCGTTAATTTGATTGGTTCCCGGGGTGATCAGTCCCGGGCTACCGTATTGTCGTCTCATTTACCACGTATTGTGAGAAATTTGTTGACGTAGAATGTGTAAAAAAGGGGAAAAAGTAAATTTAATCACAAGTGAACATTAATCGGCAGTTAATTAGACCTATGGCAATAATAAGCATTCAACAAGAGTAATTTATTTAACCGTAAAGCGACTTTGGGTCTTACTGAGCCTCGCAGGTCGCCTACTCGGCGTATCTGATCTAGGAGTAAAACCTTCTCAGGTTACTCGCGTTCCATGTTCTCGGGACTTCCTTGCCGTCAAGTCTTTCCAACTTGTAGGCGCCCCTGCCGATTACTTCCTTTACCCTGTACGGGCCTTCCCAGTTTGCTGCTAGCTTGCCTTCCCCGTGAGTCGGCAGTCCGATGTCGTTCCGCCGCAGGACCAGGTCATTTGGTTCGAACTCTTTCTTGAGCACTTTGGCATTGTAGCGTAGGGCCATCCTTTGCTTCAATGCTGCTTCCGACAAATGAGTCATTTCTCTAGCCTCGTCTACTAGGTCTTTTTCCACAGCTTCTTCAACTCCTCCCAGGAGTAATCGTGGGCTCGGCTCGCCGATCTCCACGGGTATCATCGCATCCACCCCGTACGTCAGACGAAATGGGGTCTCCCCAGTAGACGACTGCTGGATTGTGTGGTAGGACCAGAGGACTGAGGCAAGCTCGTTAGCCCATGTTCCCTTCTTCTTATCAAGCCGCTTTTTGAGGGCTAGCAAGATGACCTTATTCGCGGCCTCGGCTTGGCCGTTGGTCTGGGATGTTCCACCGACGAGAACTTTTGCTTTATGCCCAAACCGGCGAGGAACTCTCCGAACTTCCTATCAGTGAACTGCGTCCCGTTATCGGAGATAACGACCTCCGGGATGCCAAATCGAGTTACTACTTGTCTCCACATGAACTTTCAACAATTTGATGAGGATATGCTGGCTAGTGGTTTGGCCTCTATCCACTTGGTGTAATAGTCAATAGCAACTATTAGGTACTTGACTTGCCCCAGACTGACTGGGAAGGGTCCTAAGAGGTCGACTCCCCGGTGTGAGAAAGGTCAGGAAGACGTCAACAGATTTAGCTCGGCCACCGGCGCCCTGTGAAAATTGGCGTTCTCCTGGCACTTGACGCATTTCTTCACGGATTCTTTGGAGTCCTTCATCATCGAAGGCCAGTAATAACCAGCTCTGATGAGCTTCCTTGCTAGGGATTTGCCCTTGATGTGGTGACCACAGCACCCTTTGTGGACCTCTCTGAGCACATAATCCGTTTGGTTTGGATGCAGGCATTTCAGCAAGGGTTGACTGAGTCCCTTCTTGAACAACTGACCTTACACGATTGCGTACTTGGCCGCCTCCCTTCTCAAAGCTTTGGCCGACTTCTCATCATCAGGGAGCTTGCCACTTTCCAAGAAGTCGGTGATCGGGTCCATCCAAGAAGGTTCTACCCTTGTTAGGTGGAGGGTGACCGTCGGTTCTTTTGTCAGGCCTTGAATGAGAGATCGGTTGCTTGTCCCTGGTTTGGTGCTCGCTAGCTTGGACAGGAGGTCTGCCCGTGTGTTCCTTTCTCTCGGGACGTGCTGTACTAAGACTTCTTCGAATTGCCTGGTTAGCTCCCTGACCTTCTCCAGATATCTCTGCAGCAGCGAGTCTCTGGCTTGGTATGTCCCGTTGATCTGCAAGGTCACGACCTATGAATCACTACATACTTGTAATCTCGTGGCTCCAACCTCCCTGGATAGGGCCAAACCCCCCAAAAGGGCCTCGTACTCTGCTTGATTGTTTGATATTGGAAATTCGAACTTAATCAACTGCTCATATACGACTCCCATCGAACTTTCCAAGATTATCCCGGCACCCCCAAATGTCTGGTTGGAAGCTCCGTCCACGTGGAGCTTCCACTGTGTACTCGGTGTCTCGGTTGTGTCTCCTGCGACTTCTACTAAAAAGTCGACCATGGCCTGAGCTTTAATTGCCTGCCTGGGTTCGTATCGTGGGTCGTATTGGGACAGCTCAACAGCCCAAGTCATCATTCTTTTCGCTAGGTTGGGCTTCTGGAGTACCTGGCGAATTCCCTGGTCTGTCCTCACGATCACTTGATGGCCTTGAAAGTACTGCCACAGTCTACGGGAAGAGGTCAGGAGGGCGAGTGCTAGCTTCTCTAGTTTGCTGTATCTTAACTCTGCTCCCTGCAGCGCTCTGCTCACAAAATAAATTGGTTGTTGGATTTTTTCTTCCTCTCGCACCAAGACCGCCGCCATTGCTTCATCCGTTATGGCCAAGTACAGGTATAGCGGCTCACCGTTCTTGGGCTTCCCGAGGACAGGTGGAGTCACGAGTATCTTTTTGAAATTCTCAAATGCTTCTTCACATGCTGGGGTCCATTCAAACGCTATTCCCTTCTTCATCAAGTTGAAGAATGGTAGTGCCTTAGCAGCCGACGCTCCGAGGAATCGGGACAGCGCGGTGAGCCTTCCTGCCAACCTCTGAAGGTCTTTGATGCACCCTGGGCTCTTAATATGGAGTATTGCTTTGCAGTTCTCTGGGTTGGCCTCCACCCCTCTTTGGGTTATCATAAACCCCAAGAATTTTCCTGCTTCCATGGCAAAGGCACACTTAAGTGGGTTGAGCGCCGTGTTGTCGGAGGGAAGCGAATACATTTTTCAGATCGCTTATGAGGTCTTCAGACTGTGTGGTCTTTACCAGTATATCATCTACGTATACTTCCACCGTTTTGCCTATGAGGTTGTTGAATATATTGTTCATCAACCTTTGGTAGGTGGCCCCTGCGTTCTTCAGCCCGAATGGCATTATCTTGTAGCAATATATTCCCCCTGGCGTTATGAATGCCGTCTTTTCTTCGTCTGGTCGGTGCATCGGTATCTGATTGTAGTCGGAATAAGCATCCATGAAGCTCAGATACCGATATCCCGCCACCGCGTCGACGAGCGCATCTATGTTGGGAAGGGGGTAAGAGTCTTTGGGACATGCTTTGTTAAGATCGGAGTAATCCACGCACATTCTTTATTTTTCATTGTGTTTTCTGACCAGAACTACATTCGACAGCCAAGTCGAGTAGTCGAGTTCCCGTATAAATCCTGCCTCAAGGAGGCTGGCCGTCTACCTGGTCACCTCCTCTGCCCTTTTCTATGACATTTTCCTTCTCATATGAGCGACTGGCTTGGCTTCCGCCTTTAAGGCCAGGTGATGAGACATGAGCTGGGGGTCTATCCCCGGCATGTCAGCTGGCGTCCAGGCAAAGAGGTCGCCGTTAGCCCTAATCATCTCCATTAGGGGTTCTTTTAAATTGTGTGGGAGGTTTCTGTTCACGAAGGTGAACTTCTCCTCGGAGTCGCGAACCCTGAACTTTTCTAAGTTCCCCTCCGGCTTGGGCCTGGGATTGTCGTCAATCCGAGCGTCCAGGTCGGCGAGGAAAACTCCCGACGCCTCTTTGGATTTCTTTCTCAAGGAGAGACTGGCATTGTCGCAGGCGACTGCCGTTTCCAAGTCCCCCTTTATGGATCCCACAGATCCGTCATTAGCGATGAACTTCATTATCAACATCTTTGTACTGATCACCGCCCTGAGATCGTTGATGGTCTTTCTCCCTAGGATGACGTTGTAGGCCGTGGAGTCTCGGAGAACCACGAACTCTGCCATTACCGACCTTCTGCCCTGTCCTAGCCCTATGGATATCGGTAGGGAGATTATCCCATCGGGCTTGATGAAGTGGTCACCCAACCCCACTACATCGTGCTGGTGAGTCTTTAAATCGGCATTTCGGAGACCCAGAGCATCGAACACGTTGCGGAACATAATATTTGAATTAGCGCCGATGTCTACCAGAATTCGGTGATTAGGCCGGTTCCTACCCTGGCCGTGATGACCATCGGAGGATTTTCCGTGATCTCCTGAAACCATTGGTCCTCTGGACCGAATGATATGGACGGAGTCCTCTTGGAGTTTGGCACAGGTTTGGAGGATGGGACCGCTAGGACTTTGGTGTCCTTCTTGTGCGCCGACTTCGACCTTGGAGCTACGTCTCTTCCGATTACCACGTTTACTATGGTAAGGCCGCGTTCGTGGTCCTCTGGCTCTTGACGTCGCTTAACGTGCGGCTCTTGTCCTCTCCATCCCAGTCTCGTTCTCGCCTTCTCAGCTCCCTGATGAGGTGGGAGAATTCGGCCAGCTTTCCATCCCGGATCGCTTGTTCCAGCGCATCCTTTAGGTCAAAACAATCCTGCGTCTTGTGCCCATAGCCCTTGTGATAATCGCAATAGAGGTTCTTGTTCCCTCCAGTTTTGTCCTTAAGAGGTCGGGGCTTCGAGAGAATCTCCTTCTCGGCTATTTGCTGGTAAACTTCTACAATGGGACGGTGAGGGGGGTATAATTGGTAAACCTTCCCACCCGGGGAAACGGCTTAGGTGTCCTGGCCGGTGCGCCGTCTTTGGCGTGCTCCTTCGGCCTTTTCCCGCTACCGTGCTGCCGGGGTTGGTTAAAAGTGGGCTGAAATTGTTGGCCGCCACCACTTGACTGACTTCTTCGTCGTTGATATATTCTCTAGCCACGTTCTGGATCTTCTGCATCGTCCACACCGGTTTGGTGGTTAGGTGCTTCCTAAAGTCCTCATTCAGAAGTCCATTCGTCAGACATAAGCTGGCCACCGAGTTGGTTAGGCTGTCAATTTCCAAGCACTCATCGTTGAACCTATCAAAGTATTTCCTGGTCGGTTCGCCGGGTCTTTGCGTCACCCCGAGTAAGTTGATCGGGTGCTTCGCCTTTGCAATGCGGGTAGTGAACTGAGCCAAGAAGGCGCGGCTGATGTCTGAAAACTTGACTACGGAGCCTTGCGATAGGTTGTTGAACCACCGAATTGCAGGTCCTGCTAGGGTGACCGGGAAGGCGCGGCATCTCACCTCGTCGCCTACTCCTTCCAAGTTCATCCTGGCCTCGAAGGCCGTCAGATGTTCTTGTGGGTCTTGGGTCCCATCATACTTCATGTCCGTCGGCTTATCAAAGTGCTTTGGTAGCCGGACCTCGAGGATTGAATGGTGGAAGGGGGTTGCACCCATGATCACGGGGCATCGTGTTCTCCTTGATCCTTCTCCATCGTCCTCCTTACTTCTCTCGGCGGCTGGTCTCCTAACAGGTCGGGTGTAGATTATGGGGTCGTGCCGTCTTCTTGGCACTTCCCGGTTCTCCTCCTGGAGACTATCCGATCCGGATTACGGGCTCGATGTTCGTCTAGAACGACTTCTTTGGGGAGTTCTCACTCGTCTGTCGGAAGACCGCGAATAGCTTGGTTCAGGAGTTTGTTGACGACGTCCCTGATCGGCCAGCTGGTGTTCCAGGTTCTGCACCCTACGTCGCAGCTCCTGCATCACCCTGGCACTATTGCTGCCCGTTCCCCCGAAGGGGCGTCTCTCTTGGGGTCGTGAGGGTGGCTCGGGTTGTCGTAGAGGGGACCTCGTACGCTCGCGGGCCGGGAGGAAGCCACCAACGCGGCCCCTCTGGGTTCGTTTGCATCGTCGAGCTCCACAGGGCCCAGTAAGAAGTCCATTCGGGCGTTTTTCACAGACGGCACCAATGTTCGGTAGGTCGGGTACCGGACAGTTCGGGGAGATCCCCTGGGTGAATGAGTGGGTTTTCGCCTGGCTCTGGGTCGTGGAGATGTGGCTGGAGTGGCCAACTTCCCGAGTACTTCGTGTGGAGGGGGGTGTCACCTGCAAAGACACTCCGACGCCTAAGTCAGTGAGGTGTGCAGGTGAAGAGAAAGTAGGGTGGTATTGGTGACGTACCTTGGGGAGGGGTAGGACCCTCCCCATATATACCCTGTCAGGTGTGGGTTCCGCGAAGGCAGACCCACCTTCCTCGAAGCTTCCTTTCTCACAGCTGTCATACAGCTGGTAGCGCAGGTGTGCCCGGGTTGTAGACTGGACGGGTCATGTACGCGAACCCGACCGAGTAGGTCGTGTCGCCTGTGGGCCGGGTCGTCCCAGGTGTTAGCTGGGCTGGGCCGTAACAATTCCTAAAACTAATTTTGTCTCTACTATCTTTCTTTACTTTTTTTCAGTTTTTTATTTTTTTATTTTATTTTATAATTTATTTTGATTCAATAAAAAATTATTTTTATTTTTTTGTAATTTTTATTTTATTAAATTATATTGCATTTGTTTTGTAATTATACTATTATGTAATATTTTTATTTTTTGATTAATGATTATTGTACAATAAAATTTTATTAATATTTTTTTAACTATTGGTTTGCTGAGTCTTTTATATTCATATTATACTTTTAATTTTTTTTTGAAATTATAGATTATATTTTTATAATATTTATATTTATTAATAAATTAATTTAAGTTTATAAATTTATTTTTTAGTAACAAAAAAATACTTCAAAAACAACATTACCATTAGAGTTTGGATCTCAAAATAATTTATCAATCTCTTCTAGTAAAAAGACATTTTTAAAATTCAAAGTAAAAAAGTTTTATAGTTGATTTTAGACAATGACAAAAGATTTCAAATGATGTTTTATAATAATAAAATATAATTATAAAAATTTGAGTATGTAATTAGATTGTAATTTATTAGTATTGGTGTATGTAATTATTTTGATTATAGTTAAAAGTCCACCATATTTGTATGATTGAATGTAGGTTTTTTTACACATGAAAATTGTACAGGATATATACTTGTGTGATTTTTTCTTTCTCTGCTCTGTTCTGGATTTAGAGACAAAACGCAAATAATCTCCTCCACTTCAATTTTTTTAAAAACAACTTAAAGAACTTAATTTTTAAAAATTAACTTAATTCAAGCCCCTTCTCAAATTTTAGTATTATCATCAATGTGTAATGAATAACTTAAAATACAATAAATTAAGTAGCTTAACAAAGTAGAAATTATAAATAGGAAATTGTTAATTATTGTAATTAATTAAAAAAAACTCATTTTTTTGTGATATTAAATTTCATAGAGCAGATTATCTCCTCTTCTTTGTTCTCTCTCTTTTTCCTACCTCTCTTAATCACATTTCTCTTCTTCACCTCTCATCTCTTCTCTTCACACCGACAGAAATAATGAAAGTGTCTTACCTTAAACCGTAGCTCTTCATCACTACATGAAGTAGTGAAAACGATATAAAAATGAAATGCAAATGCCACTGACATATTTAGTTACGACTAAAATATTTGACCTTATCCCACTGAATAAATTATTCAATTAAGTGCCGACAATAATATATCAATACTCCTCAAAGATTGGGTTAGAGTAATTAATTAGGATGGAAGACATGTTTACCTTTTTTCGCAGCGTTGAATATTCAACAGTAGTATAGGCAATATCAAGAGGTGTTTGATCTTTTTTATTCAAAGCTAATTTGTCTATTCTGCGATGAAAAATCAGTTCCCAACTATCGAGACGAGAATATGCAAGGTGATGTAAGGGTGTGTTTCCATCAATGTCCCTCTCATTGTAAAGGCCACTTAGTGAGAGGTTCTGCATCATTTTACTAACTACAAAGCGGCGTTCTGCATTCACACCATAATGCAGAGCATTGCGGCCTTTATTATCCACTACCTCTGCACAATCTGGACAGAATTTTATTATGGCCTTCATATTTTGAAAATGACCATAGTATGCTGCAATGTGAAGTGCTGTCTTTCCCTCTTTATCTTGCATGTATGCTGTGCTTTCATCTTGTTTCAGTAACAACTCTGTCAACGATTTGGAGCGAACTTTAACTGCATAATGAAGAGGAGTCCAACCATTTTCATCTGTATGTTTAGTGGCGGCTCTCACATATTCATTCTTTAGAAGATTTATTGCCATTTCTGATGATGAGAAACAACATTAGAAATTAACAACTTTTTTTAGAAGAAAAAAAACCCCAAAATTACAGTTTAAATCATTTTTAAAGAATATATTCATTTTGCCCTTACAAAACTTAAAAATTATCTATTTTGGTTTGATTTATTCGGTAAAACTTGTGGCGACAAATAAAATGCTAAAATGGCATGCTAAGATGAATTACGATATATTTAATTAATAAATTAGTACTTAATAGAACAAACTAATAACAATAACTAAAATACATAACTTTTAGATTTTACTAGGCCAAAACCAAAATAATAAGTATTATGTTGTAACTAAGAGATTTATTAATAAAAGTATTTTAGTATGAGAAATTTATATATCAAATTCTTTCAAATATCTTATATAATAGATAAATAGAAAACCTATCGTCTATATATATTTAAAAAAAATTAGAAATTTATACCTTTTATTAATATTAGTTAATATTTTAAATTAATACCTTATTTGTATACTATTATGATTAAGGTTTAGAATATAAAATTGAGTACTTAAAATTTAGAGTATTGGCCAAGCATTCACAAAAAAATGATCAATTTTATAAATTATGTAGCATTGCTCATATCACTAATTTAACATTTAAAATATACCACAAAATATTTTTTATTATAATTGAAATAAAATATTTTTCTTTAAAATTAAAGAGTTTATTATTTCTAACAACCTTCCTTCTTTCTCTCTTTTTTTTCTCATTCTATCATGTATATTACATGATAAATTATATAGTATCTATAATATAAATCCAATATTAATTATACATTATTCCTAGATGAGCAAAATGTGTTATATAACATTTTTTCTTTTGCAATTAAAGATTTCCTCTCTCTCTTTATTTTATATTATCAAATGACATATATGTAGACGGGTATGATGCATTACCTAGATCACCGTTAATCACCGCAGCATGCAGTGCCGTTCGTCCATTGGGTCCTTCATATGCAGGTGATTCCACTCGCTCCAATATCTTAGACACGATTTGCATATATCCCCTCTCTGAAGACAAGAAAAGTGGAGTCTCTTTGGCTTTATTAGCAATATTTGAAAGTTCAGGTTCCTCATTTAGCAAGATTTCTACTATTTCATAGTGACAATGCCGTATTGCCTCGTGTAACGCAGTATCATTCTCTTGGGTTTCAGCTCTTAAAAGCCTTTTTTCTGCACCAATTCCACTCTCAATTTCAAGCAACAAAACTTTGGCACGCTCTATTAGTAAATTTACTATAGCCGAGTGTCCGTACCTATAGTGAGATCCAAAATATTTTGTTACTGGAAAGAAAAATAATTTCTACGTGTGGAAAAATAAATTATATCATTTTTAGTTTAATTTGGAATTTATCAAAGTTGGTAAAATAAAAAAAATCAATCACTCTTAGATTAAGATAATAAATTCATACATAATAAAATTTATAAATTTAATTATAAGTAATCTCTTATTTTAGCACTTTACAATTTTTTTTTCCTTTTTCATATTACAAAACTTCTTATAGCTCTCTCAACACAAATAAACTTATCCTCCCATTAATCAATTTTGGTCATCATTTTTTACTATTAACTTAGTTTTTTAGTCGAATAATCCAATAATATACTTTAATCCACACTTTTAAATATTGATAGCTAATTGCTAACAAAAAATAATAAATTTTAATGACTCTCTAACGTTTTTAAATAATTACTAATTAATTATGGGATTTGGATACATATTAAAATACGAAATAATTGCATATTTATATTTATAATCAAACTTAGTAAGAAATATAATCAAATGTTATAAATGATATTGTCCTCTTGCGTACCTAGCAGCCAAGTGAAGGGGCGTTTCTCCTTTGATGTTGGGAAGCAGAAGTAGACCTTCACACTTGTCTAAAATCTGTTGTACGAAACGTTCTGAAACGGGTTCTTGTTTGATACTTTTGTATCTGATTAGATTTAGAAATTTAATTCGAATCTTTAGGAGGAATGGTAGTGGAAGTAGACTTGGAGTTGTTTCTGTGGATGTTAAGTGCACGTGAAGGACCGTGTTTTTGTTTGGTGTGAGGATAGACTCAATGCTTTGGACATTGATGAATTCCTTGAAATTTCCTTTAACTGCAGCCTTGTAAAGCTTACGATCGATACATGTGATATTGTTGCTGGGCGGTGATACTGGCAATGATGATGAGGAGGATGACGACGATGATGAAGAAGAAGGAGCAGACGAACCAGAATCCAGACTTGGGATTTCTATTGTCTCCATATGATTCTGCCTTCTTTTTTCAACGTTTCTGGTTTGTATTAAGTAAAGATATGTTGAGATAGATAGTCTATAAGTGTTATATATAATAATATAATAATATATAATATAAACTGATGCTCAGGCTCAAAGGAAAAAAGTGGATTCGTTAAGTCAAGGTCAAGTAATAATTACTTATTAATTAAAAAACCACACAATTATATATCATTGTCGTCCTTGGTTAAAAAAAGGGTAGATTAGTTAAGTCAAGGTCAATTACTTATTAATCGGAAAAGAAAAGCGCAGAGTTATATCCTTGATTAAGAAAATAAAAATATTATTTGTATTAAAATTAGTTATTAAATTAATCGTCATGTATTAGATCATTTTTTATATATTTTATATGAAAGTATTATTTTGTTTATTTATTATGTGAAAATATTTTTTTAAATATAAATTATAATATTTTAAAAAATATATTTTTTTAGTATTTTTATTATTAAAAATTTATTAAACATACTAAAAAATAAAAAATTATTAAAAAAAATATTTTTTATTAATTTAATAACACTTAAACAAATATTAAAAGAAAAAAAAATAATTTGGTAAAAGTAATAGATTGTTTTTTACCTTGATTTAGTAAAAGATATATATATATATATATATATATATATATATATATATGTGGATCCAATCATGATCTTTTAATAAGAACAAGAAATCTTTTTCGATCAATCTATCCAAACAGTAGCAAAAAGTCAATCTCAATAAGGTTGGTCTTTTGAGTCCGCTTCAAACGCCGATCCTCAAAAAAAGAAATAAGCAAAGTTCCGTCGTTAAGTCAAAAATGGAAAATTCATGGAAAGTTAGAATTTTCCATTTTTGACTTAAGATTGAACTTCAATTACTTTTTTGGTCTCTAAGAGAATGAATGGATATTCCTTGAATATTCTTGTATTGCCATTCGAAATCAAGATATTGGGATTGGACTAATCAATCGTTTAATAAATTTTCAAACACAATCAATATCTATTCGAACCCTTTTTACTTGTAATCGAAATATCCGCGAGATCGGGGTCACAATTTGTATCGATTAAACAAAGAAAAAAATAAAAAAAAATAAGTAAAATGCAGTAGAAGAGTCCCGATTCCAAACGAAGCAATTGTATGGTTAGAAAGAGAAATATCCGCAGATTCAATCCGTTGTTGTATACCTGCGGATATTTCTCTTTCTAACCATACAATTGCTAGTACACTTATGGTAGAATCAGTCGGGGCCTGAGAGGCGGTGATTTACCCTGTGGCGGATGTCTTTTTTAGATTAGAATAAAATGTGGAATAAAATAAATACAATTTTGTAGTGAATATATATATATATATATATATATAACATTTTTAGAGCATGGACTCTTGCTGTACGGATGATAATAATAAAACATCTAAATTTTTTTTGGTGACTGAAATAAATTAAACAAAGAAAAACAAAAGAAACAAAACAAGGAACTGCTTAAATAGAGGGACAGTCCCGTTTAAGACTACTCTTAAACTCCTCCCAAGGTGAAAGAAGCTCCACATGCGAAAGTTGTAACTTCATCGCCATCTTTGCCATAGTATCTGCCACCGTGTTTGCATCTCTCATAATCAAACGAAAGTCAACACGCCAATTCCAATGCATGATATCTCTTATTTTGAGCACCAGTGGATCAATAAACCCAAAACCATCTTGAGTAACAAGATTAAATGCTTCCACACAATCCGTCTCACAAATAACATCTCGTTGACCCACATCCCAAGCTAAGAGATATCCTCTCCAAATAGCAAACAATTCTCCTTGAAGAATACTATTACTTTCAATCATTCCCAAACACCCCCTTTGCCAGCTCCCATTACAATCTCTAATAACACAAGCAAAACCAACACTATCACCCGAACCAAAATAACTAGCATCACAATTAATCTTAAAAGTACCAATGGATGGGGGATTCCAAAAACCATTTAGAGTAGAGGGAAGGGACATACGTTGTAATTCAAAAATATTTCTAAGCTCCTTTTCTGAAGTTAATGCCAGACAAATGACTTTTTCCGGAGGCCAAGTTTCATGGGGATTAAAGATGTCGTTATTCCTTGCTCGCCATATCCACCAAAGTCCCGAAAAGAACTTGAACGGGTGCTCTCTGCTATGATACAAGAACCAGTTCTTTAAATCCAAAGGATGACAAGGAATATCCAACCTTTGCCAGACAAGCTGAGCTTTTGGACAATCCCAAATACAATGTATAACCGATTCCTGGCTAGAAAGACATCTTGGACACCTATCCGATGACGACATCCCTCTTCTAAAGCGAAAACTTGCAGTAGGAAGAGCCTCCTTAAGACACAACCAAGCCAAAAACTTATGCTTTTCCGGAACAAGCTGACGCCAAAGCCAAAGCCAATTCTCCCTCTCCTCCCAACCAAACAGCTGCTTACACAACCACAAGTAACCATTGCGTGAGTCATAGACTTTGGCAGCAGACCCACTCCAATACCAACCCACTTCCGGACCTGCTTGTTCATCTGGATTGTAAGAGAGAATATTATCTTTCAGATTTTGAGATAAAGGAGAATAAAGAGTATCCAAATGCCACCTACCAACCGACCAAATATCCTGTATCCGGAGATTCGAATCAGAAATGTGGACATAATCCATCTCATTAGATAACCGTCCTTCTCTCCTCCAGCTAGAAAACCAAAAATTCTGGTTCAAATCTCCAATACACCAAGCAAACCCATCCTTCAACACTTTCCAAGCCTTGCAAAGACACCTCCAAATGGGAGAGTCCTTGTTCTTAGGATAACTAAAACAGTCATATAGAGATGATCGGTATTTGGCATCCAATAATTGGACCCATAGCTTGTTTGGCTGCTGGAAAAAAGTCCAAACTAGCTTCCCAAGAAGAGCAATATTTACACAATAAGGATCTCTAATCCCCAAACCTCCATATTTTTTTGGAGTAACCAGTACCTTCCAACTAACAAGATTCAATCCTCTTCCATCAACTTGTCCTTTCCAAAGAAAATTCCTCATCATAGACTCCAATTTACTAATGATTCCTTTGGGAAAAATAGAGACCTGCATCTGGTACGTGGGAATAGCAGCGGCAACAGAATTAACCAAGCAGAGTCTACCAGCCCGATTGAGTAAACTCCCTTTCCAGCTTGCTAGCCTACTCCGAATCTTATCCAGGACACCATTGAAAGCTGAACGAGTCACTCTAGAATGGCTAAGGGTAACTCCAAGATACTTGCCCAAATCCTGGACAAATCTGATAGAGGATACCCCAGTGAAAACCTCTTTCCTTGTTGCAGAGACATTCTTGGAGCAAAGCGCTTTAGACTTCTCCACATTAATCTTCATCCCAGATGCTTTGCAAAAAGTCTCTAAAACCAACATCACATTTTGCACTTGTCTTTTTGTAGCTTTACAGAATAGAAGCAAGTCATCCGCAAACATTAAATGGGATATTCTTGGTCCCCCTCTAGAAATAGCAACCGGCTCCCACAAGCCCAAATCAACCTGATGACTAATAAAGCATGCCAGTCGCTCCATACACAACACAAAAAGATAGGGTGACATAGGGTCTCCTTGTCTAAGACCTCGGCTAGGAGTAAAGCCATTTAGACGACTCCCATTCCAAAGAATAGATAAGGAAGAAGCAGTGACACAATTCATAATCAAATTAAGTGTAGGAATAGGAAAACCAAAGCTCTTAAGGGTATGAGCTAAAAACCTCCAGTCAACTCTGTCATAAGCTTTCTCTAGATCAATCTTAAAGGCCAGTGTGCCTTTCTTTGATTTAGTCTTCTTCATAAAGTGGAGGACTTCTTGAGCAATAATGATGTTGTCAGGAGTTCCTCGTCCCGGAATAAATCCTCCTTGAAGCGGGCCAACAATCTCCGCAAGATGAGGACGAAGCCTATTAACAAGGACCTTCGTGATGATCTTGTAAACTACATTGCAGAGACTAATCGGCCTGAAATCTTTCATAGATACCGGTGATTCAACCTTTGGAATGAGAACCAGTAAAGTCTCCAACATTCTCGGATCAAGAGTAACACCGGAGAATGCCTGCTTAACCATCTTCCAAACATCAAGACCAATGATCTCCCAATATTCTTTGAAGAAGAAAGCTTGAAACCCATCCGGACCTGGAGCTTTAAAAGAGTTCATGTGAAAAACAGCTGTTTTGACTTCCTCCATAGTAACTGGTGCCGTAAGATTATTGCAAGCTTCCTCATTCAGAGAAGGAAGAGGCACATCACCAAGGCAACCCAAATCAACATCATCCAAATGACAGAATAAGCTTTTATAGAAAGACTCTGCTTCTTGACTCAGAACCTCTGGATCAGTTTCCCACACTCCATCCTTGAGAAAAAGGCCATGAATCTTATTATGCTTCCTTCGCGCAAGAGTTTGAATATGAAAGAATCTTGTATTCCTATCCCCGAACCTTACCCACTGCTCTCTGGACTTTTGGAACCATAGGAGCTCTTCTTGCACTAGAGTATTATTATAATCATCAAGCAACTGTTGCTCTTTCTGACGCAAATAAATACTATCCACCACTTCCAAACGCTTTTGTAAATAATTAATCTGCTGCTCTAATTCACATTTCTTAACAAAAATGTTACCAAATACCTTCGAGTTAAACTCTAGTGAATTCTTCTGTACTTCTGAAAGCTTGCCATGAATTCCTCTATTACCAGACCACCATGACTGGTTCACAATATCTTTATACCCAGGATGAGTAGCCCAAGCAGCAACAAATCGGAAAGGTCGATTCCCTTTAGGCTGAGGACGACCTTTACAACGCACCAGAATAGGGCAATGATCAGACTGAAGCCTATTTAAAACTTCTGCATAAGCCTCTGGAAAGATAGATAACCAACTACTATTTATACAGACTCGATCAAGCTTTTTTGCCACATCAACATAATTTTTCACCCTCCTGTACCAAGAAAACTGCCTCCCGATAGTCTTCAGATCAAACAAACCACTATCCCCTAATGAAGTAGCAAACATGTCTGCTCTTTGATGAGAAAATTGACAGCCCTTAGATTCATGAGAAAATTTGACTTCATTAAAATCACCAAGAACAATCCAAGGTCCTTGAAAAACCATGGATTGTGCAACAAGATAATCCCAAAGGAGAACCCTTTTATTAAATTGAGGACTGCCATAAATACCACTACACCTCCAAATTAAATTATCAAAGTGAACCTCAACAGTAACACCCTGATCAAAAGCATCAATGAACTTACAACAAACACCCTTCATAGAGGATAGAAACCAAATACCTCCCTTATGCCCCTGTGCCTCTACTATACCAACAGAGTGATACCCCAACCTTTCCCAAAATAATTTTAAATGCTGAAAAGGGGAGTGAGTTTCAACCACAATAAAGAAAACAGGTCTAAATTTCCTAACAAGTTCCTTACAATGCACCCGGGCTAACTTATTAGAAGCACCCCTAATATTCCAAACAATCATATTTAAACTATCCATAAATAATAGGGACAGAATAAATAAGAACATAAACTCTAAACAGAATCACCAACCTCAATAGGTGGTTTGTCCTGCGGTACTGGCACACTCTGATCCTCAATAATTGCCACCTTTGGACCCCCTGACACTGCACTTGCCATGCTTCCATCTACTAAGGTTTCCTCCGTTGTGCCACCATTTTTATCAACTGGCGAGTTCTGCAAGGAGGAAGGCCGAGGACGCTTCCGTAGAGAAATTCCACGACGTGCAGGAGTTCTGCGCGATGGAGATGGCGCAATTTCATGTTTTTCTTGCTTCCCCATCCTAATGCCAGTTGATTTGCCTCCATCACCATGCAAATTGGGCCTATTGATGCATGGTGTTGGAGGTTTTTGATTGGTAAGTGAACAAATTAATTAATTAATTAATTAACTGCAAATTAAATAAAAAATAAAAGGTCGTATAGGCTATGGCCCATTTTTTCAATATCTTTCCAAGAATAATACCTTTCTTTTGGAGTGGGTTTTCATTTTGTATTTTTGGTCTTCAGTTTATGGCTTTTTAAGAGGGTATATGCCTCGTCCAAAAAAGATGACAACAAAGCAGAAAGAGAGTTGTTTTTTAAATAATGAAATATTTGATAACAAAAAAAAAATTATCAAAATTAGCTAGAATTTACCTTATTTAATATTTATTAATTTTTTTAAGATAATTATTTTTATTTCTTAAATAAAATTGGTCCAAAATGGAACATTACACATAATAGTGACTCACATGAAAAAGTTCTACCAATAAATTAAAAAATTATGTAACTGAAGTGATGAAAGGAATAGGTAAGGTCATCTTCAAGAAAGGGAAATAGAAAGACAATGTTTTCGAGCAGCATGAACAACTTCTACTGATAGTTTTTGCTTATTTTAAAAAATTTGTTCATTTCTAGATTTTCAAATCTGTCATGCCAGCTTAGCTACAACTTCTTTTATCTTCTTTAATTATCTTCATTTTGCAATTCTTCTCACCACTGCCAAAGCTCATCGGTAACTATTGGAAGATGAATACCCAATAGCCTCCAAACTTCTGCTGAATCTGGACAGACCACAAATAATGTGAAGTCGATTCCTCTACTGAGTTACACCGTGGACAGATAGGATTAACTTGGGGGATTCGAGTGTGGAGCTTTTCTTTGACTGGTAATCCATTATGCATTAGCTTCCATAAGAAATTTTTTACCTTGGTTGGATTTTAATTAAGATTCCATATTCCTGACCATATGGATTTTTTTTGGCACTGAACAGAAAGAAATTTCACTGGAGGATGATAAATCTGAAATACAATTTTATAACCAGATGAGACTGAATAGCTTCCCTTCTTCTCCTTCAGCCAGGTAATGTAATCTTTTTCGTTTATAATTTCTGTGATAATAATTGCTTATGCTATTGCTGGATTGAAATATTTTTTAATTTTTGTTTGATTCCATTGTCTGTTTGGTAGCATTAATTCTGCAATTCACTATGGAGTGTATTCTGTATTTGCATTAGTTATATGTGTTATGGCAGTAAACTCTTTGACCCATGAATTCTGTTTAATACTTATCATGCTGCCTGGTCTTTTTCTCCAGATAATGCCTATTTTCAGAATTTTTCGACCCTCCAACACGCTCTTCCAACCCGATAGAAAGCTAAAAAATTTGTAGTATTTACTTTATAAACCTTAGAAATCAGGGAATTAGGTTTAGTCAATAGTCTCCACCCTTGCTTAGCTAACATAGCAAGATTGAAGGCTTTTAGATCCTTGAAGTTCAATCTCCCTTGTTCTTTCGGCCTACAAGTAATTCTCCAACTTATCCACTGCATCCTCATTTCGTTTCCCTTTTGTCCCCACAAGAATTGCAGAATTTTTCTCTGAATTTCTTCGAGTAGCGTTTCTGGCAGTTTGAAATAGTTTATGGTGTAAAATGGTACAGTAGTTGTAATAACTTTTATTAATACCTCCCTGCCACTTGATGAAAGTAAAGCCCTTTTTCAGTGTTGAAGTTTTTGTGTAACCTTATGCTTTATGTAATTAAATGTTGCCCTTTTGGATCTTTGGATGACTGACGGGAGTTCTAAATATTTGTCTTGATTGCCAATATGAGGAACTTAGAGTATGTTAGCTAGGGAATCTCGCATATGCACTGGTGTATTTCTGCTAAAGAACACTGATGATTTATCTAAGTTAACCTTCTGATCACTAATCTCCTCATAACTTTGTAAAATCTGAATTATTCCCCGACAATTCTCTTCCGTAGCCTTACTAAATAGTATTGAGTCATCTGCAAAAAATAAGTGATTGATTTTGCGTCATTGGTAGTTAAGTCTCAATCCAAAAAATTTCTGTCTCTGTGGAGTAGATGGGAGAGTCCCTCTGCACAAAATAGAAAAAGGTAAGGAGACAGGGGGTCGCCTTGCCACACCCCTCTACATGGTTTAAAGAGACCATGAGGTTGACCATCCACAGTAACAAAATAAGAAACTGTCGTCACACACTCCTTAATCTAGTCCACCCATTTATTACGAAAGCCCAACTTTCTCATCATAGACCATATGAAAGACCATTCTACCCCATCATATGCTTTACTCATATCGATCTTCTAGGCAAAATCATGACTTCCATATTTCTTGTTCTTTAAAAAATGCATGAATTCATGTGCAATTAATACATTGTGATCAATCAGTCTTCCTTTAACAAAAACACTTTGTGTATCACTGATCAATCTATTCATAACAAACTGCAACCTATGTACAAAGACCTTGGATATAATTTTATAAAATACACTACTAAGGTTTATAGGTCTAATCTGCTTCATATTCCTAGCATTTGAAATTTTAGAAATTAAGCAAATATTTGTATGATTAAAAGCCTTAAGTAGTTTACCTCCAAAGAAAAAACTTTTAATTGCTCTGATGATGTCCTCCTTAATCACATCCCAATAAGCTTGATAGAACTTAGCAGTGAATCCATCATCCCCAGGTGCAGAGAAGGGATTGATAGAAAAAACTACCTCTTTGATCCCTTTTTCTGTCACTAGTCTGACTAACCTCCGGTTAGTTACTGTATTTATCTTCTTTGGAATATCTTGAATCTCTTCGGCTGGGTCCTTTGGGTTGCTTGAAGTAAAGAGAGTCTCAAAATATTTTTGGGTTGTTTTTGCTATTTCTTCTACCTTTGTGCTGTATTCCCTTCTTCGTCCTCCAAATACTGTATTCTATTTCTTCTATTCCTCATTTGGAACTTGGAGTGAAAGAACTTAGAGTTTTGGTCGCTCTAATAATTCAGCTAATTAACTCTAGATTTTTCTTGCCAATATCTCTCCTCTTGGTCCAAAACTTCCTCCAATTCAGCCTCTAGATTTCAGATTATGGTACCATTGGCGTGCTCTCCTTTTCCAACCTCTTTAGCCAAATTCTCTTTGACATTAAGAATTCTGACCTTAGAGTTAGAGCAGGAAGTCTTTTGCCAATTCAAAATTTATGTCTGTATTTTTTCAACTTAGTTACAAGCTGAAACATGGTGAACCCTCCATTCCTTCTCTCCAAGTCTCCTTCACAATGGCGATAACATCTCCCATCTTACACCATCTTTCTTGAAATCTGAATCTTCTCTTAAACCTCCTCCCTTCCTTCTCTGTACTTAATAAAATCGGTCTATGATCAGATCTTGTGTCCTCCAAGTGCATGACCATAGCATTTGGCCAATCATCTCTCCAAGCACCGGTTGTTAAGGCTCTATCCAACCTCTCCTTAACAAGGTTTCCTCCGAATTTTCGATTACTCCACGTGAACTTATTCCTTTCATAACCTAAATCAATTAAACCTCTATCATTTATAAAATCATTGAAATTTTGTATGGAAGTACTTGATTTTGCTCTGCCACCCTCCTTCTCGGGATTTGTCTTGATTGCATTGAAATCTCCTATGATAACTACCTTATCTCCACCAATCTTCATAAGCTGTAACACTCGATTATATTGCTCAATCCTTCTCACCTCTTCCATACTCAAGTGCATTCCTATAACCTCCCATTTTTGCCCTACTTGTTAATCATCAGCTGTGAAATGAATAAAAAAGTTATCATGTCTGAGAATCTGAACTTGAATATTGTCTTTCCACACTACCACCAGACCACCTGCCAACCCAATCGGGTCCACTAAGAACATAGAATTATATCTGACTCTCCGCAGCACACCCTCCACAGTCGAAGAATTGTTCTTTGTCTCGCATAAGAACAAAACCTTGGGAGAATGAGATTTAAAAATTCCTTTGATGCTATGAACTGTCAGGGGTCTTCCCAAACCCCAGCAGTTCCACATTCCCATCTTCATATCTCTTGGGGTGCTGATGAGCGGATAATTTATACGCTTTTTGACATTGTTTTTAGTATGTTTTTAATAGGATCTAGTTACTTTTAGGGATGTTTTCATTAGTTTTTATGTTAAATTCACATTTCTGGACTTTACTATGAGTTTGTGTGTTTTTCTGTGATTTCAGGTATTTTCTGGCTGAAATTGAGGGACTTGAGCAAAAATCAGATTCAGAGGTTGAAGAAGGACTGCTGATTCTGTTGGATTCTGACCTCCCTGCACTCAAAGTGGATTTTCTGGAGTTACAGAACTCGAAATGGCGCGCTTCCAATTGCGTTAAAAAGTAGACATCCAGAGCTTTCCAGAAATATATAATAGTCCATACTTTGGCCAAGAATAGACGACGTAAACTGGCATTCAACGCCAGCTCTCTGCCCAAATCTGGCGTCCAGCGCCAGAAAAGGATCCAAAACCAGAGTTGAACGTCCAAACTGGCACAGAAGCTGGCGTTCAACTCCACAAATGGCCTCTGCACGTGCAACACTTAAAGCCCAGCCCAAGCACACACCAAGTGGGTCCCGGAAGTGGATTTATGCATCAATTACTTACTTATGTAAACCCTAGTAGCTAGTTTATTATAAATAGGACCTTTTACTATTGTATTAGGCATCCTGGATTGTATTTTGATCCTGTGATCTCGTTTAGGGGGCTGGCCATCTCGGCCATGCCTGGACCTTCCACTTATGTATTTTCAACGGTAGAGTTTCTACACTCCATAGATTAAGGTGTGGAGCTCTGCTGTTCCTCAAAGATTAATGCAAAGTACTACTGTTTTCTATTCAATTCTTCTTATTTCGCTTCTAAGATATCCATTCGCACCCAAGAACGTGATGAAGGTGATGATTATGTGTGACGCTCATCATCCGTCTCCCTTATGAACGCGTGCCTGACAAACACTTCTGTTCTACATGAAATAAGCTAGAATGAATATCTCTTAGATCTCCTAACCAGAATCTTCGTGGCGTAAGCTAGAATGATGGCGGCATTCAAGAGAATCCGGAAAGTCTAAACCTTGTCTGTGGTATTCCAAGTAGGATTCAATGATTGAATGACTGTGACGAGCTCCGAATTCGCGATTGCAGGGCGTTAGTGACAGACGCAAAAGGATAGTAAATCCTATTCCGGCATGATCGAGAACCGACAGATGAATAGCCGTGCCGTGACAGGGTGCGTGAGCATATTATTCACTGAGAGGATAAGATGAAGCCATTGACAAGGGTGATGCCTCCAGACGATTAGCCGTGCCGTGACAGGGCATTGGATCATTTTCCCGTGAGATGACCGAAAGTAGCCATTGACAGTGGTGATGTATCACATAAAGCCAGCCATGGAAAGGAGTGAGACTGATTGGATGAAGATAGCAGGAAAGCAGAGGTTCAGAGGAACGAAAAGCATCTCCGTTCGCTTATCTGAAATTCCTACCAATGAATTACATAAGTATTTCTATCCCTTCTTTTATTTACTATTCAAAAACACCATTATCAATTTATATCTGCCTAACTGAGATTTGCAAGGTGACCATAGCTTGCTTCATACCAACAATCTCCGTGGGATTCGACCCTTACTCACGTAAGGTATTACTTGGACGACCCAGTGCACTTGCTGGTTAGTTGTAACGAAGTTGTGAACCATGGTATTGGCACCATGTCCTTGGCGCCATTGCCAGGGAAAGAAAGAGCCATGAATTTTACATCATTAAAGTGTAATCACGATTACGCGTACCAAGTTGCTCACGTTGCCAGGGATTGTTCGAGCCTGGACATCACAATTTCGTGCACCAAGTTTTTGGCGCCGTTGCCGGGGATTGTTTGAGTTTGGACAACTGACGGTTCATCTTGTTGCTCAGATTAGGTAATTTTCTTTTCGTTTTGTTTTCAAAAATCTTTCAAAAATATTTTCAAAAATCTCTCATCTGTTTTTGACAAAAAAAAATAAAAATAAAAATAAAAATAAAAATGTTTTCAAAAATTTTATTCAAGATTTTTAAGAATAAATTCTAGTGTTTCATGAAGCATGTGAAGCCTGGCTGGCTGTAAAGCCATGTCTAAATTCTTTTGGACTGAGGCTTCCAAACCATCAGAGGTAAGTTACATACTTGATAAATGATGAGCAGTAATTTGTTATCAAGAGCAATATACTCTGGTGTTAAATGCTGAAGCTTGGCTGGCCATTGGCCATGTCTAGTGTTTTGGACTGGAGCTTTCTTTGAAAGCTTGGCTGGTTAGTGAGCCATGTCTAATTCCTGGACTGAAGCTTTAGACTAAGAATGCAAGATTCCTGGAATTCATATTAAAAATTTTGGAATCCTTATTTTTTCTTTTTCATATAATTTTCGAAAAAACAAAAAAATCCAAAAAAAAAATTTCATAAAATCATAAAAATCAAAAATATTTTTCTGTTTCTTGTTTGAGTCTTGAGTCATGTTATAAGTTTGGTGTCACTTGCATATGCATCTTGCATTTTTCGAAAATTCATGCATTCATAGAGTTCTTCATGATCTTCAAGTTGTTCTTGGTAAGTCTTCTTGTTTGATCTTGATGATTTTTTGTTTTGTGTCTTTTCATGTTTATCATATGCATTCTTGAATTCTTAGTGTCTAAGCATTAAAGAATTCTAAGTTTGGTGTCTTGCATGTTTTCTTGGCATTAAAAATTTTTCAAAAATATGTTCTTGATGTTCATCTTGACATTCAAAGTGTTCTTGGTGTTCATCTTGACATTCATATCATTCATACATGCATTCATTGTTTTGATTCAAAAATTTCATGCATTGCATCTTTTTAGTGTTTTTCTCTTGCATCATAAAAATTCAAAAATCAAAAAAATATCTTCTCTCTTTTCTCTCATCAAATTCGAAAATTTGGATCGACTTTTTCAAAAATTTTTGAAAATCAAATTGTTTCTCATGAGTCAAATCAAATTTTCAATTTGAAAATCTTATCTTTCTCAAAATCTTTTTCAAAAAATCAAATCTTTTTCAAAATTATTAGTTATTTCCGAAAATTCCAAAAATATTTTTCAAAAATCTTTTTCTTATTTTTATATCAAATTTTCGAAAATAACATAATCAATTAATGTTTTGATTCAAAAATTTGAAGTTTGTTACTTGCTTGTTAAGAAAGATTCAAACTTTAAGTTCTAGAATCATATCTTGTGATTTCTTATGAATCAAGTCATTAATTGTGATTTAAAAATCAAATCTTTTTCAAAACTAATTTTATCATGTCTTTTCAAAAATATCTTCTTATCTTATCTTTTTCAAAAATATCTTTTCAAATATCTTTTCTAACTTCCTAACTTCTTACCTTTTCAAAATTTGTTTCAACTAACTAACTAACTTTTTGTTTGTTTCTTAACTTTTTCAAAACCACCTAACTAACTCTCTCTCTCTCATTTTCGAAAATATCTTCCCTCTTTTTCAAAAATTTCTTTTTAATTAACTAATTATTTTTATTTTTGATTTAAAAAATTTTCGAAAATTACTAACATTTTTCAAAAACCATTTTCAAAAATCACTAACTCCTTTTCAAAAATTTTCGAAAATTCCCTCCTTCTCTCTCATCTTATTCTATTTATTTATTTATCTACTAACATCTCTCCCTCACATCATCACCAAATTCGAACCCCCTCTTCTATCTGTGTTCGAATTTCTTCCTCTTTTCTTCTACTCACATAAGGGAACCTCTATACTGTGGTAAAGAGAATCTCTATTATTATTATTATTATTTTTATGTGCCCTCTTCTTTGTCATATGAGCAGGAGCAAGGATAAAAACATTCTTGTGGAAGCAGATCCAGAACCTGAAAGGACTCTGAAGAGAAAATTAAAAGAAGCTAAATTACAACAATCCAGAAATAACCTTTCAGAAATTTTCGAACAGGAAGAGGATATGGCAGCCGAAAATAATAATAATAATATAAGGAAGATGCTTGGTGACTTTACTGCACCTAATTCCAATTTACATGGAAGAAGCATCTCCATTCCTGCCATTGGAGCAAACAACTTTGAGCTGAAACCTCAGTTAGCTTTTCTGATGCAGCAGAACTGCAAGTTTCATGGACTTCCATCTGAAGATCCTTTTCAGTTCTAACTGAATTCTTGCAGATATGTGATCCTGTTAAGACTAATGGAGTAGATCCTGAAGTCTACAGGCTCATGCTTTTCCCTTTTGCTGTAAGAGACAGAGCTAGATTATGGTTGGATTCTCAACCTAAAGACAGCCTGAACTCTTGGGATAAGCTGGTCACGGCTTTCTTAGCCAAGCACTTTCCTCCTCAAAAGTTGAGCAAGCTTAGAGCTGATGTTCAAACCTTCAGACAGAAAGAAGGTGAATCCCTCTATGAAGCTTGGGAAAGATACAAACAGTTGACCAAAAAGTGTCCTTCTGACATGCTTTCAGAATGGACCATCCTGGATATATTCTATGATGGTTTATCTGAGCTATCAAAGATGTCACTGGACACTTCTGCAGGTGGATCCATTCACCTAAAGAAAACGTCTGCAGAAGCTCAAGAACTCATTGACATGGTTGCTAATAACCAGTTCATGTACACTTCTGAAAGGAATCCTGTGAGTAATGGGACGCCTATGAAGAAGGGAGTTCTTGAGGTTGATACTCTGAATGCCATATTGGCTCAGAATAAAATATTGACTCAGCAAGTCAATATGATCTCTCAGAGTCTGCATGGAATGCAAGCTGCATCCAACAGTACTCAAGAGGCATCTTCTGAAGAGGAAGCTTATGATCCTGAGAACCCTGCAATAGCAGAGGTAAATTACTTAGGTGAACCTTATGGAAACACCTATAACTCAACATGGAGAAATCATCCAAATTTCTCATGGAAGGATCAAAAGCCCCAACAAGGCTTTAATAATGGTGGAAGAAACAGGTTTAGCAATAGCAAGCCTTTTCCATCATCAACTCAGCAACAGACAGAGAAATCTGAACAAAATGCTTCTAATTTAGCAAATCTAGTCTCTGATCTATCCAAGGCCACTGTAAGTTTCATGAATGAAACAAGATCTTCCATTAGAAATTTGGAAGCACAAGTGGGCCAGCTGAGTAAAAGGATCACTGAAATCCCTCCTAGTACTCTCCCAAGCAATACAAAAGAGAACCCAAAAGGAGAGTGCAAGGCCATTGACATAAGCACCATGGCCGAACCTGTAAGGGAAGGAGAGGACGTGAATCCCCAGGAGGAAGACCTCCTGGGACGTCCAGTGACCAATAAGGAGCTTCCCTCTGAGGAACTGAAGGACTCTGAGGCTCATCTAAAGACCATAGAGATTCCATTGAACCTCCTTATGCCCTTCATGAGCTCTGATGAGTATTCCTCTTCTGAAGAGAATGAGGATGTTACTGAAGAGCAAACTGCCAAGTTTCTTGGTGCAATCATGAAGCTGAATGCCAAATTATTTGGCATTGATACTTGGGAAGTTAAACCTCCCTTGTTCATCAATGAACTGAGTGATCTGGATCAACTGACATTGCCTCAGAAGAGACAGGATCCTGAAAAGTTCATAATACCCTGTACCATAGGCACCATGATCTTTAAGGCCCTGTGTGACCTTGGTTCAGGGATAAACCTCATGCCCCTCTCTGTAATAGAGAAACTGGGAATCTATGGGGTGCAAGCTGCTAGAATCTCATTAGAGATGGCAGACAACTCAAGAAAACAGGCTTATGGACAAGTAGAGGATGTGCTAGTAAAGGTTGAGGGCCTTTACATCCCTACTGATTTCATAGTCCTGGATACTGGAAAGGAAGAGGATGAATCCATCATCCTAGGAAGACCTTTCCTGGCCACAGCAAGAGCTGTGATTGATGTTGACAGAGGTGAAATAGTCCTTCAATGGAATGAGGACTCCCTTGTGTTTAAAACTCAAGGATCTCCCTCTGCAACCATGGAGAGGAAGCAGAAAAAGCTTCTCTCAAAGCAGAGTCAATCAGAGCCCCCACAGTCAAACTCTAAGTTTGGTGTTGGGAGGCCACAACCAAACTCTAAGTTTGGTGTTGAACTCCCATATCCAAACTCTAAGTTTGGTGTTGGAGAGTCTCAACAAAGCTCTGCACATCTGTGAGGCTCCATGAGAGCCCACTGTCAAGCTATTGACATTAAAGAAGCGCTTGTTGGGAGGCAACCCAATTTTTATTTATCTAACTATTTTTTTTTCTCAGTTATATGTCTTTGTAGGTTCATGATCATGTGGAGTCACAAAATAAATATAAAAATTGAAAACAGAATCAAAAACAGCAGAAGAAAAATTACACCCTGGAGGAGCATCTGTCTGGCGTTCAGCGCCAGAACAGAGCATGGTTCTGGCGCTGAACGCCCAAAATGGGCAGCTTTTGAGCGCTGAACGCCAGAACAGGCATGGTTCTGGCGTTCAACGCCAGAAATGGCACACAAATGGGCGTTGAACGCCCAAAATGGCCACCAACCTGGCGCTGAACGCCCAGAGTTGGGTACAAAGGCATTTTTACATGCCTAATGGGTGCAGGGATGTAAATCCTTGAACACTCAGGATCTGTGGACCCCACAGGATCCCCACCTACCTCCACTCACTTCTTCTCACCACTCTCTTTCACACAACCCCATAAACACTCTTCCCCAAAAACCCTTCACCAATCACCTCAAACTCTCTTCTCCATCACCTCTTCACCACTCACATCTATCCACTCTTCCCCATAAACCTACCTCATAAACTCCACCTACCTTCAAAATTCAAAACCAATTTCCCACCCAAACCCACCCATATGGCCGAAACCCTTCCCCCCTCCCTTCCCTATATAAAGACCTCCATTCTTCTTCAAATTCACACAACACATCCCTCTACACTCCTCTTGGCCGAACCCACATCTCCCTCTCCCTCTCCATCTTTCTTCTTCTTCTTCTTCTATTCTTTTGTTTATTGCTCGAGGGCGAGCAATATTCTAAGTTTGGTGTGGTAAAAGCATAGCTTTTTTGTTTTTCCATTACCATTGATGGCACCCAAGACCAGAGAATCCTCTAGAAGAGGAAAAGGGAAGACAAAAGCTTCCACATCCGAGTCATGGGAGATGGAAAGATTCATCTCCAAAGCCCATCAAGACCACTTCTATGATGTTGTGGCCAAGAAGAAGGTGATCCCTGAGGTCCCTTTTAAACTCAAAAGAAATGAGTATCCGGAGATGCGACATGAAATTCAAAGAAGAGGTTGGGAAGTTCTAACAAATCCCATCCAACAAGTCGGCATCCTAATAGTTCAAGAGTTCTATGCCAATGCATGGATCACCAAGAACCATGATCAAAGTAAGAACCCGGATCCAAAGAACTATGTTACAATGGTTCGGGGGAAATACTTAGATTTTAGTCCGGAAAATGTGAGGTTGGCGTTCAACTTGCCAAACATGGAAGAGAACGCACGCCCCTACACAAGGAGAGTCAACTTTGATCAAAGGTTGGACCAAGTCCTTATGGACATATGTGTAGAAGGAGCTCAATGGAAGGTTGACTCCAAAGGCAAGCCGAGTCAACTAAGAAGATTGGACCTCAAGCCTATAGCTAGAGGATGGTTGGAGTTCATTCAATGCTCAATCATTCCCACTAGCAACCGGTCTGAAGTTACTATAGACCGGGCCATCATGATCCATAGCATCATGATTGGAGAAGAGGTGGAAGTTCATGAGATTATACCTCAAGAACTCTACAAGGTGGCTGACAAGTCCTCCACTATGGCAAGGTTAGCCTTTCCTCACCTCATTTGCCACCTATGCAATTCGGCTGGGATTGACATAGAGGGAGATATCCTCATTAAAGAGGACAAGCCCATCACTAAGAAAAAGATGGAACAAGCAAGAGAGCCCATCCATGGAGCTCAAGAGGCGCAAGAAGCTCATTTCCATGAGATCCCGGAGATGCCTCAAATGCACTTTTCTCCACAAAACTATTGGGAGCAAATCAACACCTCCCTAGGAGAATTGAGTTCCAATATGGGACAACTAAGGGTGGAACATCAAGAGCACTCCATCATGCTTCATGAAATAAGAGAAGATCAAAAAGCAATGAGGGAGGAGCAACAAAGACAAGGAAGAGACATAGAAGAGCTCAAGGACATCATTGGTTCCTCAAGAAGAAAACGCCACCATCACTAAGGTGGATTCATTCCTTGTTCTTGCTTTCTCTGTTTTTTCGTTTTCTATGTTATGTGCTTATCTATGTTTGTGCCTTCATTACATGATCATTAGTAGTTAGTAACTTTGTCTTAAAGGTATGAATGTCCTATGAATCCATCACCTCTCTTAAAAAAAAATGTTTTAATTCAAAAGAACAAGAAGTACATGAGTTTCGAATTTATCCTTGAACTTAGCTTAATTATATTGATGTGGTGACAATGCTTCTTGTTTTCTGAATGTATGCTTGAACAGTGCATATGTCTTTTGAAGTTGTTGTTTAAGAATGTTAAATATGTTGGCTCTTGAAAGAATGATGACTAGGAGACATGTTATTTGATAATCTGAAAAATCATAAAAACGATTCTTGAAGCAAGAAAAAGTAGCAAAGAACAGAGCTTGCAAAAAAATATATATATAAAAAATAGGCGAAAAAAAAATATAGAAAGAAAAAGAAAAAGCAAGCAGAAAAAGCCAATAACCCTTAAAACCAAAAGGCAAGGGCAAATAAAAAGGATCCCAAGGCTTTGAGCATCAGTGGATAGGAGGGCCTAAAGGAATAAAATCCTGGTCTAAGCGGCTAAACCAAGCTGTCCCTAACCATGTGCTTGTGGCGTGTAGGTGTCAAGTGAAAACTTGAGACTGAGCGGTTAAAGTCAAGGTCCAAAGCAAAAAAAAAAAAGAAAAAAAAGAGAAGAGTGTGCTTAAGAACCCTGGACACCTCTAATTGGGGACTTTAGCAAAGCTGAGTCACAATCTGAAAGGGTTCATCCAATTATGTGTCTGTGGCATTTATGTATCCGGTGGTAATACTGGAAAACAAAGTGCTTAGGGCCACGGCCAAGACTCATAAAGAAGCTGTGTTCAAGAATCATCATATTGAACTAGGAGAGTCAATAACACTATTCGAAATCTGAAGTTCCTATAGATGCCAATCATTCTGAACCTCAATGGATAAAGTGAGATGCCAAAACTATTCAAGAGGCAAAAAGCTATAAGTCCCGCTCATTTGATTGGAGCTATGTTTCATTGATAGTTTGGAATTTATAGAATATTCTCTTCTTTTTATCCTATTTGATTTTCAGTTGCTTGGGGACAAGCAACAATTTAAGTTTGGTGTTGTGATGAGCGGATAATTTATACGCTTTTTGACATTGTTTTTAGTATGTTTTTAGTAGGATCTAGTTACTTTTAGGGATGTTTTCATTAGTTTTTATGTTAAATTCACATTTCTGGACTTTACTATGAGTTTGTGTGTTTTTCTGTGATTTCAGGTATTTTCTGGCTGAAATTGAGGGACTTGAGCAAAAATCATATTCAGAGGTTGAAGAAGGACTGCTGATGCTGTTGGATTCTGACCTCCCTGCACTAAAAGTGGATTTTCTGGAGCTACAGAACTCGAAATGGCGCGCTTCCAATTGAGTTAGAAAGTAGACATCCAGAGATTTCCAGCAATATATAATAGTCCATACTTTGGCCAAGAATAGACGACGTAAACTGGCGTTCAACGCCAGCTCTCTGCCCAAATCTGGCGTCCAGCGCCAGAAAAGGATCCAAAACCAGAGTTGAACGCCCAAACTGGCACAGAAGCTGGCGTTCAACTTCACAAATGGCCTCTGCACGTGCAACACTTAAAGCCCAGCCCAAGCACACACCAAGTGGGTCCCGGAAGTGGATTTATGCATCAATTACTTACTTATGTAAACCCTAGTAGCTAGTTTATTATAAATAGGACCTTTTACTATTGTATTAGGCATCCTGGATTGTATTTTGATCCTGTGATCTCGTTTAGGGGGCTGGCCATCTCGGCCATGCCTGGACCTTCCACTTATGTATTTTCAACGGTAGAGTTTCTACACTCCATAGATTAAGGTGTGGAGCTCTGCTGTTCCTCAAAGATTAATGCAAAGTACTACTGTTTTCTATTCAATTCTTCTTATTTCGCTTCTAAGATATCCATTCGCACCCAAGAACGTGATGAAGGTGATGATTATGTGTGACGCTCATCATCCGTCTCCCTTATGAACGCGTGCCTGACAAACACTTCTGTTCTACATGAAATAAGCTAGAATGAATATCTCTTAGATCTCCTAACCAGAATCTTCGTGGCGTAAGCTAGAATGATGGCAGCATTCAAGAGAATCCGGAAAGTCTAAACCTTGTCTGTGGTATTCCAAGTAGGATTCAATGATTGAATGACTGTGACGAGCTCCGAACTCGCGATTGCAGGGCGTTAGTGACAGACGCAAAAGGATAGTAAATCCTATTCCGGCATGATCGAGAACCGACAGATGAATAGCCGTGCCGTGACAGGGTGCGTGAGCATATTATTCACTGAGAGGATAAGATGAAGCCATTGACAAGGGTGATGCCTCCAGACGATTAGCCGTGCCGTGACAGGGCATTGGATCATTTTCCCGTGAGATGACCGAAAGTAGCCATTGACAGTGGTGATGTATCACATAAAGCCAGCCATGGAAAGGAGTGAGACTGATTGGATGAAGATAGCAGGAAAGCAGAGGTTCAGAGGAACGAAAAGCATCTCCGTTCGCTTATCTGAAATTCCTACCAATGAATTACATAAGTATTTCTATCCCTTCTTTTATTTACTATTCGAAAACACCATTATCAATTTATATCTGCCTAACTGAGATTTGCAAGGTGACCATAGCTTGCTTCATACCAACAATCTCCGTGGGATTCGACCCTTACTCACGTAAGGTATTACTTGGACGACCCAGTGCACTTGCTGGTTAGTTGTATCGAAGTTGTGAACCATGGTATTGGCACCATGTCCTTGGTGCCATTGCCAGGGAAAGAAAGAGCCATGAATTTTACATCATTAAAGTGTAATCACGATTACGCGTACCAAGTTGCTCACGTTGCCAGGGATTGTTCGAGCCTGGACATCACAATTTCGTGCACCAGGTGCCAAATTATTTAGGGTGCCAAATTATGGGCAGCACCCTCCCCCTTTTCAACCAAATGTTGTTCTTTCGAACATGGTTTTTTATTTTGTGATCCTTCCCCAGCGTCTTCAGATTGTCGCTTAACCCCCGAAATTGATTTGAAAGAACATTTACTCCTTGCCAGATATTTCATATTCTTCTTTCTACCCCCCTTATTACCTCCAAATTACTCACCTACTCCAATAGAAAATACATAATCCGAACAGTTTTTTTGTATTTGTTCAGCTCCATTTTCATCCACATTCTCCTTGTCTTCTAGAATATGTTGATCCTCCAATGCACCTCCATTTTCTCCCACTTTACTATTACCCTTTTTTTGCTTTATACTTCATCTTCTTTCTCTTGCACCTGTGAATTATTATCCTGGACAAATAGGTTGGCGAAACCTTTGATTAAACACACTGGTATTGGTTTGTTCGATCTCTCTCTCTCCCTTCTCTAGCCTTGTTCCTCTAACTCGGGTGCGGATGTTCCTTTTGGTTCCCAGTTCTCCTCCCAAGTTGTTCAGCCCGTAGCCAAGGTCCCCACTGTTTCTCCTATTGACTTACCTTCACCGAGTCCTCCATATATTGGCTACAAGCTCTGATTTCATGCCTTCTACAGCCACAGTAATGACAAAAGTTTCCGATTGTCTCAGACTTGATCTGAATCTCTATGACTTCGTTATTTCTGCATGCAATTTTTAAAATCCTTCTCAAAGGCTTAGTTATGTCCAGTAGCATTTGAATTTTGAGATTTGTTTCTTCTTTTCCCCTCATAGTGAACACATCAGCATCTAAGACCTTTTCCATCTCCTTTCCCACTTTTCTCCCTAAACATGTTGTCTTTTATTGCTCAGGTAGCCCTCACATTTGCACCCATATGAGAACCAAAGTAAATTCCTTTTCATTAATCTCAATATCTACTGAACACTTCCGTAGATTTAAAATGTAATTTTTAAACAGCCACAGTGCCCCTTTCTCTATTCGAACCAAGTCAATTTCCTTTTCAAAAAAAAAAAATTGGAATAGATTTCCTCCATGGTCCATCACCTTAAAGCCCTCTAGTTGTCTCCATATAGCATATAACGCTGCTTCAAGGGTTCCAACACTGAATTGTCTATCTGCCATGAGTCTGTCCACCAGACTCTTTGTGCATTTTTTCATTCCTTCCTTAATATCTTCATCCTCAAAGTGAAAAATCTTATCCTCCTCATTATTATGCACAAACTTGTCGTGATACTGATTAGCAGGCAAAGCTACCATGGTTACCTTTAGATACTTTACGAGCAAAACTTGCAAAATTAGGATTTCTTTGCAAACTCTAGCAGAGCAAGAAAATAACCCTAGCAACAGGGCAAAAATTTGTAGTATTTATTAATTACTATAACAATTAATAAATACTAAATAAAATAAGTTCTGATTGTTTTCTTTTGACTCCCTAGCATTACTTTCTAAATAAATATTTTAAATGAACTTGCTTGGAATCTACATGGCCTCTTGGAGGATGGTGAAATGCAAGCCTATCTAGGAGGAGACAAAAGAAGCAGGATCAAGTTGGATAAATATTTGGCTTCACGCGATTTGATGAATCAAAAGTAATAGATTTTAATAAGAAAAATATAGAGAGACAATGAGAATACTAAATATTGTTAAAAATTGAGTAAAAAAAGAAATTAAAATTAAAATTATAAATCATATTATTAATTAATTATTTTTAATTTCAGATTTTGAATTTTAAAAAATAAGGATTTGCCATTAAACCAAATCACAATTGGCACAAACACAATTACTCCCAATACCACGCTAACCTCCTATTCTCCATTTGCGATCTCCGGTTCGTAGAGTCACCCAGGCGTCGCTGCACTTTTGCACTGTCCGGTCCGACGCCGCCCACTCGCCCAGCCTCTCCTCATTCCATTTGCGCTCCGTTGCTATGTGAGATCGCACTGCAGCAGTCCCATGCATCCTCTTTCCCGCTGCCCATCTGCCGCTGGTCGTGCAGGCTCTATCGCAGCCTCACCGTGCGCGGTAGTGTTATCGACGTCCAACGCCATACGTTGCTACATTTTCACATGTGCATAACCGTCACATGCACGTAAATAGAGTCCAACTTGAATGAACCGCTTTGTGATGCCCCATCGTCATTCACCAACGATAATTTTTCTCATTCACACGTAGTGACCAATGGATAATAAGGTAGATGTTCAGTTCATTAGGTATGCAGATAGTTAGTCTAATACTTATGAGGCTATTTGATTAAGTAGTTACTAGTAACATATGCCGGATGTTTAATTCAATAGATATACAGATGGTTATGTTGATTCTTAATTGGATGGTTATTCCTTTTGATTCGGTTTACTCATGCATAGTTAATCAATGGTTGGATATTCAATTCACTAGGTGTGCAGATGGTTATTCTAATACTAGGGTTTAGGAGGTAATTTGGGATGGAGTACTTTTTTTTTATTGGACCAATTCTAGAACCTATTATTCACATTGTTCACAAATATCATTGTCTACCTAACAAAACCGATTTTAATAATCTTAAAGCTTCTAGTTGTTTATATTATTTCTGATTCCTTCTTCATAATGTAATGGTTACGGAGTCATTATGAGCTTCCATATGCATTTCGTTACCAAGGGAGAGCCGTAGAAAATTTTGTCATATACATGTAGCTATTGATTTGTGAAAACCACTTGTATCTATTGTAATTTCCATATCCCAAGTGTGATTGGTTATTATCTTTAGCAATGTTTGATTATAATCTAGTGATGAACTTTGATTTGTATTGAGTTTGATTATTAGCATAGTTGATACGTTTGTTATAAAAGTGGTTATTATGAGCGTTATTGCACTTGAACACCATACGCTTGTAAAAATGTTTGAACTAAGATATGCCTTTCTTTCTTGTGATTTTAATTTTTGACTCATTAATAAACTTGGCCAAATCTTGTTTCATATCAAACATACATTAGATTACTTTGATTTAGGTTTTAGTATTTGGTTATAGTTAGATTTTGAATTATGATTTGAAATAAATTTGATTATAATTTGATTTGTGAACATTGATTTGGATTCTTGAGTTTAATTATTATCCTAAGCATGTTTGATTATAAGCGAATTTTAAAGTATGATTTGAAATGTGTTTGATTATAATATAATTTTTGAATTTTGATTTATATTTGAGTTTAATTACAATTTTGAGCATGTTTGATTATAATCGAATTTTAAAGTATGATTTCGAATGTGTTTTATTATAACTTATAAATACAAAATGGAATTTTTTTAAATAATTTCTTTTACCCTTTTAAAAGCAATATTTTTCTAAATTTTGATACCTTAATTTCTTTAATTACAATGTTCATATTTTATTTTTATGTCTATTGTTATTTTTCCAGAATTTGGATTGTCATCCCGTGTTAGTATTGGAGGATCATTCTTTCATTTTTTTTGTATCGAGCTAATGCTTTTAGCCATATGATCATATATAGATTGTATTACACTATTTTTAGCCGTGGTTGGTGCTGAAGTTCTCGGTCTTCCTTATGCCATGGCACATATGAGATAGTAGTTATGTGCTTAATGATTCTAGTTAGTGTGTGTATATGTATGAAATTGATATTTGAAATGATGAAATTATTGAACATGCAAGGAGCTTGGTCTTACGCTGATTAATCATGTCATGAATTTTCACACTGGATATAATACTCAAGTAAAAATAGAAGCAGTGATGGATCACTGACCAGCAAGGAGCTTCACGAGCCAGAATCTCCTGCCACAAAAAAGGAGCGAGGACGAAAGAGGAAGGATCAAGGCAACTCATTGAACCATATCTAAAACCAGGTGAGGAGATCAAAACTAGTAGTCAAAGGGAAGTAGAACAGAGGCGAAAAAGGAGGCGATCCAGCAGGGAGAAATTTGAGGTGGCAAGTGGCGAAGGAGCAAAAAGACCAGGAGGAGCTGGCGAAAAACAAGAACGACCAGCGTCAGCGGTGAACCGTTCGACCTCCAGCATGGCGATGACACAAGGATGATGGCGGTCGATGAAAAGAGGGACCGAGGAAGCGACTGTCCAAGGAAGGCGGCGAGATCTGAAAGAGAAGGGGAGACGCGTGACATATAAAATGAGTGACTAATTTGTATTGAACTTTTATACGTATAAATATAAATTAAAGATGAAGACTCAATTGATAATTGAGAATTGTTAGATGATGATTTAATCAAATTTGTTAAATTATTTAACGATTTTTATATATCAACTTTACATGAAGACAACTGAGTTTCCACCAAATACATAATGGCTTATTTTAGTGTATAAATAACATTTTTGACGAATTAATTATGAGTATATCATAAGACACAAATTTTAAACAAATAAAATGTTTGCATCCGTGATATGTGGGATAATGTACTCCACATATCTTGTTTACATTGTAAATGAGATATACTCATAATTAATTCGTTTACACCGTAAACGAGATATGAGTATTTGTAAGTATAAAAATATAATTTTTATAATAATTAAAAATATTAATAATTTGGTTTGGACTAATTTAAAAAATAAAAATTAATATATTTTATTACTATTTAGATCGAATGAGATATTAACAAATACTTTAGCTGGATATTGGATTAAAGAAAATTCAAATTCATACCATTGTTTAAAATTAGATTGTATTGAAACATTAGCTATTTCAAAGTTCAAATAATATTAATATCATGTTCGATCTAAATAGTAATAAAATATATTGATTTTATTTTTTAAATTGATCCAAATCAAATTATTAATATTTTTTATTATTTTAAAAAATTATATTTTTCTTTTTATAAATACCTATATCTCTTTTACAGGGTAAATTAATTAATTATAAATATAAACGAGATATGTGAAGTATATCAACCTTCACGTATCACGAGTGCACCTGTTTTGTTTGTTTAAAATTGTTACCGTTAATAAAATATACTCATAATTAATTCGCTTACACGGTGCTAATAAATAAAATATTTATTTAAAAAAATGACAAAAAAGAAGTCTAGACGGTGATAAGGAGCATTCACAATGTAAATTGGGCTTTTTTTGTACTCAAATTCTTTTACCCAACAATGAAATGCATGTTGTGATATGGATGTCCATGACGTATTTTATAATATGGGTGACCCAATTTTTTAATGAATGTTAGGAGACTCAAGTTATCAAGAGGTTAAATTTATTGAGGTTTGAAAATAATGAACCTTGTAAGGGTATAAATAAAACAGCGTAGTATAAGACAAAATAACACACAAGATTAATATAAAACACATCTTTCTCCCCATATAGATGTATGCTGCAACATATTAGTGAATTTATATATTAATCATTTTAGTTATATTGAGATAATAATATTAGTGAATATTAATATTAAAGTTCTTTATTTACACTTTTTTATTTTATATTTATATCTTCTTCCTTATTTATTTATTTTACAACATATTATCAGTATGAGACTTTGATCAAAATTTAGGAAGACACAGATAATAAAATTTTCAGAAAAACTCTGCATACAAGCCCTAATGACTTGTATGCTTTACAAGTTCATTAAGGAATAAACCCAAAAGACGCGCTGCTACACATACGTCCAATACACGCGCTATATAAGATCTCGCGTATATATAACTACCAAAATTTAAAAGATTTGTTTCCTTCTTCGTTCTCCTTATTTTCAGATTTGCTCGTTCTTCTTCTCGCACCTCTTCCCTGCTTCTTCTCGATCGTTCTTTTCCCCTCCTTTCTCACTGGTATGTTCTTCGTTATTTACGTTAGTTCCTCTCTCTGCAACTCCAGCTTCGTTTTCTATTTGATTTGTTGTTTTCTGAAATCAAAGTTTGAACTCGTTTTGAAGATTATGGATGATTCAACCTCAGATTGTCAGCTGAATCAGGGCAAAGTGGATTATGAATTTGAATCTAACGAAGTTCCTGAGGTTTGATTTACATACGATTACTTTGAATTTTGTTGCAGTCATTTGAATAGCATTGTGTAGCTGAATAATTCGTGAACATTGACTGTGAAACTAACACGTTAACATGAATATGTCGATTGAATGTAATGTATTAGTTTTGATTAATTATCTGGAATTTATAGCAGACGCTCGGGTGTAGATCAGAACTTTTTTGGGTGTATTTTTTCGAGAAGTGTGGGTGTATTTACAGTTTATGGCTTTTTGTGTTATGTTAGCTGAGTTGTTGTCATTCGGGTGTATTATATCAGACATAATTTGGTGTGTTTTTAGTTTTTGACATGGTGTATTCTGCAGCCTATGTATTTACAGTTTATGGTTTTTTTTTGTTATTTTAGTTGAGTTGTTTCGGTTCGGGTGTATTATATCAGCAATGATTGGGTGTATTTTTAGTTTTTGACATGGTGTATTCTGCAGCCTCTCTCTGTTGTTGATGACCAGTTTGTTCCGAAGGTTGGAATGACCTTTACCACCCTTGAAGATGTTGGAAAATTTTATAGGAACTACGCCAAGGCTGCAGGTTTTTCTACAAGAGTTCGGAGCACAAATAGGAAGGGAAACGAGATTAAGAATCAATTGATTACATATAGCAGAGAGGGAAAATGGAAATCTAAAATATCTCCGACCGAGAAGACCAATCCGACAGCCGGTTTAAACTGTCCTGCAAGAATTTATATACACACATTGAAGGATGTCGGTGCTTGGATCATTTCAAAAGTTGTGCTGGATCATTCACACCCCTGCTGTCCAAGTAAAGCAGAGATGCTCAAACAGCACAGGGAACTAAGCATGTCCATTCGTCGTACAATAGAGAATAACGAGGAGGCTGGTATCAGACCAAACAAAACCTACCAATCATTTGTTGCGGCTGCGGGGGTCACCGCGAGTTAAATTTTATCGAAAAAGATGTGAGGAATTACATTACGAGAGAAGTGCGGAATGTTTCCGAACAAGAAGATGCAAAGGAATTCGGGAAATATTTGTTAAGAATGAAAGAGAAGAATCAGAATTTCTTTTTTCAGCTTGAACTCAAGGAGGATCAATCGATTAAGCTGGCTTTTTGGGCCGATGCAAGAAGCAGAGCTGCCTTTGAGTATTTCGGAGACGTTATTTCATTTGACACCACCTACAATACAAATAGGTAACAAACTGTCCCTGTTTATGATGCTAAATTAATGTATTTTTATGAATCTGCTGCAGAGGTGTATATTGGCTGTTTTTTTGGGTGTATACGAAGCATTTGTTGGGTGTACCTAATGATTTTGCATTCTGCACTATGGTAATTTGTTTCAGGTATAATCTGGTTTGTGGTTCTTTTGTCGGGGTGAATCACCACGGCCAGTCAACACTTCTCGGATGCTCTTTGATGAAAAATGAAGAAATTGAATCATTCAAATGGTTATTTGAATGTTGGCTTCGTTGCTGACAAACCCCAATTTGACGGTTTGTTTTGCCTTGAATTTAGAACATTTTGATAACCTTTTGTCACATTTAGCCTAAGAATTAGCATGGTTTTGTTATCTCTTCCATGATTGTGCTTAAGTGTAAAAAACATGCTTTTTAAGCCTTGTCTTGGTAAATTCTAGTTTCTGTTTGATTCCATACGATGCCTTGATGTGTTTGCCAGTAACCTCAGGATTGAAACTAGGCATGGATCAAAGGAAGCAAGGAAGGAAGCAAGGAAGGAAGCATACAAGTGGAGAGAAGCATAAAAAAGTCAAAGAAGCAAAGTCAGCCATGCACGCACACGCGCACAAGGCGCTCGCGCGCACATTGCAGAATCGACCAGGGACGCGCACGCGTACCATGCGCGCACGCGCCAATGATGGCACATGACCTCATTAATGCAACACGTGCCTGGCGATTTTGAGAGGTTTTCTGAACCCATTTTGGCGCCAAATTGCTAAGGGAAAGGAGTAAAAGGATGAAGGATTAAGGGAGGATCATCATTCATCACTGAGGATCATTGATCACTTGAGAAGTGAGTGGCCATTAGTTTAGTTTTAGCTTTGTAGTTAGTCTCTAGAGAGAGAAGCTCTCCCTTCTCTCTAGGATTAGGATTAGGTTTAGGTTAATCTTTCTTCTTAGATCTAGGTTTAACTCATGCTTTGATTCACTTTTCATTTACCAATTCTTAATCCTCTCCTCTTCCTCTTTCTAGATGTGTGCTTTAATAATTGTAATTCTTCATTTTCATTTGGATATATTGTTGTTGCTTTGTTTTCTTTCAATAACGCAATTTGAGGCAATTCATGATAATTGTGATTTCCTTGATTGTTGTTGTCAATTCTTTACATTCAATTGTAGTTAGAATTCATTCTTGTTGTGATTGACTATACTTTTCTTTTGTGCCCCCCAAGTGTTTGATGAAATGCTTGGTTGGATTTTAGAGTAGAATTTTATGTTCTTGGCTTGGAAAGGTAACTAAGGAACTCTTGAGTTACTAATGTCCAAGTAATTGATGATTGGGATCCATTAACTCTAGTTCTCACTAATTGAATTAGTGGAGAGTTAGGACTTATGGACTAGGATTGATATAGCTCATTTGACTTTCTCTTACTACTAGTTAGAGGATGATTTAATGAGATTAATCCTTGCCAATTCTCATATTGTGGTTAGTGATTAGGATAGAGATCCTTGACAACCAACCCTTGCCAAGACCATTTTGTGAATAAAGTTTTCCTACCATTTACTATTCACATTCCTCATCCAAAACCCCAAAATAAACAAGTCCATAACCAATAACAAGAACACTACCCTGCAAGTCCTTTGAGAGACGACCCGAGGTTTAAATACTTCGGTTTATAGATTTTTGGGGTTTGTACTTGTGACAAACAAATTTTTGCATGAAAGGATTATTGTTGGTTTAGAGACTATACTTTCAACGAGATTTCATTTGTGAAATTCTAAACCGTCAAAAATCCAAATCGTCAAAATGGCGCCGTTGCCGGGGATGAGCAATGGTGTTATGTTATTGGTTATTGTACATATGTGAAAAGTGTAAATAGTTTGTCTTTTGCTTGTTTACTAGATTTTGTTAGTTTTATTTTGTTTTTCCATAATGAATTCTCACCACTTTGGCTATGAGTTTGGCTCTAATTGTGTTGTGGGGAATGTGAACTTCAATGCTAACATGTACCAAGGATGGAACACTCCAAGATGGGAAGAGCCTCAAGGAATTGATCACTCCTATTGGCAACAACCTCCGGATACTTATAGGTATAATTTCCATCCTAATGCATGTCAATCCAATGGCTATGGTGACTCACCTTGTGATTTTCAACAACCACCATCATATGCCTATGAATCTCACCCTCAACATGAACCTCAACCATTCTCACAAGCCTTTCATCACCAAACACCACCCTATGATCCATATCCATCATATAACCAATCATCCACACCATATTCTTATGGCCATTGTGAGCAAGAACCTTTAGAACCACCACAACCATATCAAGATTACTCCCAAGAACCACCTCAATGCACACCGTTTCCACAATTTTACCAAGAGAAACCACCTTCTTACCATAAAAACTCTCTCCAAAATAATGAACCTTCCTTTTCACCTCAAGCCCCAATAGACGATCCTCTCACTTTGTTACTCCAAGGACAAGAAGCCATGAAGCGGGATACTCTTGAGTTTGTCACCAATTTGACCAAGGTGGTGCACACTTTAGCCCACCAATGCTTGAATACTCAAGGTACTTCCGTGACCGCATGTGAAAATTCAAAAGAAGAGCAAAGCGTGAAGGAGAAATTGGAAAATTCGGTGGAGAAGGAGAAGTCAAATTTTGTGTTGGAACAATTGGAGGAGCCTATGATCATTGAAGAAAAGGAAGAGGTGGTCGAAGATTTAGGAGATGCTGAAAGTCCAAGGGAATGTAGCATCATGGAGCACTCTTCCAAGAAGCTTGATATTGATGTTGAAGAGGGTGCGCAACCTCCAAGGCATATCATCGTTGGAGACTTGGAAGAGGCTTATCAAGAGATGGATTCAATCATGGATGAATTTCTCTCTACAATGGAATCCTCTCCCATTGGACATGGAGTTGAAAGTATAAAAGAGTGTGCACAACCTCCCATACCCTTGGTGAGCAATGAGAAAGAGAGCTACCAAGAGGAAAACGTTGGCATGGTGTATATTGAAATTGAAGAATATGAAGAGGTTGACCAAGAGATGACCTCGTTCATCAATGAATTTCTATCCAAAATTGAATCGCCTCTCATTAAACAAGATGAAGTTCTTGAAGATAACACCAAGCCACGTAACAAAGAGGATGAGGTTGAAAGTGAAGAAATTCGTCAAGAGGTGGAAATACACAAGGAAGAGCACAAGGAAGTAGACCTTGCATTGTCTAAGTGTGGGGAAGCCTCTCTCCCCAAATTACCATCCAACACAACCTTCAAGTGGGTAAAATTCTTATCCATACGCTTCACTTTCTCGCTTGAATATGGCTTGATTGAAACGGATGGACAACTTAGAGCTCTTTGTGGAATTAAAAGCAAGAATGAGTTGTGTAGTGGTTGCAAGTTAGGAATTAGGCTCATTGAGGTCAAAGCTTCAAGGTATAGGGATGATGTTGGGACAAGAATCACTTTATATGGACCTAGGAGAAAGCATTGGTGGAGTAAAGAGAATTCTATGTGCCAATCACCTTTATGTCAACCGCTCATCCGACAAAACCATGAACCTCAACTAACGGATGGGTGTGAAGACAAGATATGGGATCCCGGTTCGCTATACAAAGATCAACTATGGGGACTCATATCTTGGGTAGAACTTTGCCCAAGCTTGACGAAACTGGTTGGAAATTCTGTCAACCAATTGAGAAGCAAGGATCCTTGGAGATTCAAGGATGAGTACAAACATAAGCCACCATGACAATAAGCATCTCAAGAATGTCCAACTTAAGGACTTAAACTAAAAGTGCTAGGTGGGAGACACCCCACCATGGTAAACTCTTTCCATTCCTTTTTAAATTTGCCTAATAAGTGATTTGAGTTACCATTGTAGGTAGATGTTTCATACAAATTTGTTTGTACAATTTAATTGTTAGCTTAGTCACATGCATGTCGTGTTTAGTAGTAGATGAATAATATCAAAAATTGCATTTTTGTGAATTCTATGATGGTTAAGTGAATAAGAGTTGTGAACACTAAGGGGAACACCCAAAAAAAAAAAAAAAAAGAGGAGGCGCAGACGCGCACTACATGCGGGCGCGCCAAATATTAGTTCCTGGAAGTTCGCGCGGACGCGCATCTGCCGCGTCCGCGCCGATCTGCTGCTGCAACTGCTTGGGCCAAATTCCAGAGAGTTAAGCCATTTCTGGGCTGGCTCTAGGCCCCAGGCCCAACCCCATCTGCGCGAGCGCGCGCATCGCGCCAGCGCGCCATTTCACGAATTCGTCAATGCACGCGGACGCGCACTTGTCGCGCGCGCGTCCTTGCGCGGTGCCACCAAACTAGGCCATGGACCAGAGAGTTGGGCGTACCTCAAGCCCATTCTAAGCCTAAGGCCCAATCTCATGTACGCGTGCGCGCACTGTACGCTCACGCGTAGATCTCCATTCCCCTCAATGCACGCGGACGCGTATTTGCCGCGTGCGCGCAGGTCGAGTAGCGCGACCTTCAGGCCATTCTCCAGAGAGTTCGGCCTGGGTTGGGCCAACTCTAAGCCCCTAGCCCAACTCCATGCACGCGTGCGCGCACGGTACGCGCACGCGCCCTTCCCTATTTCGCTCACCCTCGCCTAAGCGCGTTGTACGCGCCCGCGTAAGACCCCATTTTTTTCAATGGACGCGGACGCGCGATGTGCGCGCGCGCGCCAATTCAAAATTCGGGATAACCCTAGCTCGCGAGGCACACTGCGCAGTCGCGCACCCCAGCCTCCACCCCCATCTTCTTCTTCTCCTCGCCCCATCTATCATCGCAGCAGCAACACCTGCCGCCGCCGCGCCTCCCTCACCGCCGGCGACTTGCCCTCCCTCATCATCGCCTTCTCATCCCCCTCTCACCGCCACCCATTCTCTCTCTCACTCTTCTCTCCCTCCGCCCTTCAGTTTCCCGAACCCCCACCGCGCCACCGCGCCGCCATCACTGCCTTCCTCTCTCTCTCTCTTCCCTTTTCTCATCCCCCTCTGCCCGACTCACCACCGCCGACCCTCCGCCCTTCCGTTTCCCGAACCCCCACCGCGCCACCGTTCACGGCGGTGCCACTCTGTTTCTGCTGCCTTATCCCCCCATTTCCATTTTCAGTTTTCCCGGCTCCCAGGTTCCTGCTCCATTTCTGCTATCTCTGTTTCTATTTTCCCTTTTTCATTTTTTTGTTAATTCCTAGAATTGCATGATCAGTTAGCATTGGACTGTTGTATGTTAGGATTAGTTAGAAATACTTGCGGTTAGGTAGCTAGGACTGGATAGAGGATTCTAGGCCTGATAAGTGCTCCGTACGTGCTTACTTGCTGTTTGTCTGTTTGAATGTTGTATGCTGCTTTTGGCCTACCTTTTATGCACTTCTTGTTGCCTGAAGGCTATACCACTGCTGCTGTGCTTAATTGATGCTGCTTTCTTACTGTTTGTGCTATTCTGTTATCCGGGAACGTCCAATTTTAAGCCGGAATGCTGCCCGATTTTCAAGGAAATTAGTTTTCTTTTAATCTTTATTTCAGTTTTGGGCAACTTTCCGTTTCCTTTTTGACTTCCCGGATTTGCACAATCATTGTGAACATGCACCACAATTTCTCGTTCAATTGAGCCTATATATCATCATATCGCTAATCCACTTTTCTAACTCACTAATTTCTTTCACCATTTTACTTCCACTCACTTTTAACCCTCTTTAACAATTCTTTCATGAATATGATGATATTGGTGCCTTTTGCATATGAGATGTTACCTTTAATGGGATTACGGTTTTGGTTCATTCACTTATGCTTACTTGTTCACTTTTACATATTCAGTGCGACATCATGCTTGGTCTTTGATAATTGTATCCTGAACATGCTTTCTCGTTACATGCTAAATGTTTTATATATTCTATCACATTTTTTTTTCAGGATGTCGGATAAGGGCAAAGCCGTAGCCACCACCTCCAAAAAGAGAAAACACTCTACCCCCTCCACTCCTTCCATCTACAAGAACTATGCCAGAAATCCATTGCAGGACGAGGATAAAGAGAACCAGCTGTTGCCTTCTACCGATCCGGGCAAATTCCCCAATCTCTACTGTGAGCTTCGGTTTTCCAGATATCGAACCACGAAGCTTAATATTGAGAAGAAGTTGCTCCTACCTAATGATGTGAGACGGCGCATTAACGGTCGGATCCTTGAGTTAGGTATTGATTTTGTGGACCGGGATTTGGGTGACATCAACATATCTTGGGTGAAGGAATTCTACTGCAATTTTTTCCGTCCGACCTTGGATTCGGTTCAGGTGCGGGGTAGAGAGATTCTGCTCACCGAGGCCGCCATTGGGGAGGCATTACATTGCCGTCACATTCCGCTTGACCAGTGTACCCACCATCAGGCTGAGATAGCCATCCATACCATGACATTTGATTATGAGGCGCTTCGGCGCGTGATTGGGATACCGGAGGCTTCATGGGTTATTGATGCGGGCAACACCAAGCCGAAGGGGATGTTATTCACTCATTTGACCAGGGAGGCCAAGACTTAGCAGATGATCTTCGCCCACTACGTCCTGCCTACCACCCACTTTTTCTGAGGTCCCCATGGAGATGCTTTTGCTGATAGGGTGTGTTATGGAGGGGAAGGATGTCTCCTTCCCTAGACTTATCCGGCAGTGCATGTGGCGGGCGCATATTCGTGGCCTGCTTCCATTTCCTACATTGGTCACGAGTATGGCGGCCTTAGCTGATGTCCCATGGTCAGATGATGATGTGCGACCACCACCCGCTGATGCAGATGACAAGGAGGTTACTATCCCCTGGGGTGTTTGGGTGCACGAGAAGCCACCTGCTAGCCGCCGCTCTCGGGCTAGGGCTGCCATAAGGACACCTTCACCACCAGCCCCTGCAGCTGGCCCTTCCTCCTCTACAGCCGCAGCTCCTCCACCATCTACAAACCCTCCAGCAGCACCTGAGCCTACCTATCTCCTGGTCCAGCGTCTCTTCCGGTTCTTAGAGCGTGAGCGACACCATGTCAGACGCCGCTTGGATCGGATGGACCAGGCACTTATCTCCCTCGGCGCTGAGCTACCTCCGCTTCCCGATTCTCCGGCCTCCGACGAGCAGGATCATCAGGAGGAGGACGCGGAGGCACTAGCTCAGCAGGATGCCCCTACCGCTACAGAGCCAGCACACATGGAGGCTCCACCTCAGACACAGGAGACTCCACCGGTCCCACAGCCACAGTCAGAGCCAGAGCCTATCGTTGTACCTCCCACTGATCCTCCGGTTTAGCATCGAGGACGATGCTTGATTTTAAGTGTGGGGAGGGCACCGGTAGCATTATTTGGGAACCGGTGAACTTTTCAGCCTAGTTATCTTATTTTGCACATCTTTGTATATATTTTGATGCATTTCTAGTTTGCTTTGGATACTTTTACTGCTTATTTTGGGATTTTAGATATTTTGATCTTAGATATTTTGATACTTTTGGACAGTTTTAGATGTTTTGGATGATAGATTTCGTACCTTTAGATTCCGTACTTTTAGTTGGATTCTTCTTTATACATTTTGTTTATCTTATTTTTAGTTGTGGTTGTGATTAGAAATCATGTTTTAAGTAAAACTTAGGCACCCCTTTTTGCATATTATATTGATTCTAAGTGAAAAAGGAAAGGGTGAACTAAGAAAGTTTTTTGAATTTTTCAATCACAACAATGCTTAGTCAAACATTGAGGTTTTTCAAGAAAGTTTAAATATAGGGCATTAACCCAATTGATTGAAAGAAAATTTTTGAAACTTGCTTGAAATTCATACCTTGTGAAGCATGTATTGAACTGAGAACACAAGCTTGTGAGACTTGAGCCTATTGATGTGGTTACATTTTATAACCATTCATTTTCCATTCTTGTGTGAAATTGTTCTCTTTCCATGATTGTGATCCTTAATTTGCTTGATTCTATATGTCCACTTATTTCTTGTGTTTGTGCATTTATATGATTGAGGCCATTATCTCATTTGCCACTTACCCAAATAGCCAACCTTTTACTCTCCATTGTTAGCCAATTTTGAGCCTATGCTTAACCAACTCATTCTTATTTTAGCTCATTACAAGCCCAAGGCGGAAAACCAATGAGAAGTCCTTGTTTGGATCTTTGAATAGCCTAGGCTAGTGAGAGTGTGTATTATTCAAAGTTGGTGAGGCTTGGGAACGTGGGATAGGGTAAAGGGGACAATACACTTTTCTGTTTAGGAATTGGGCACATATTCATGTATTAATCAAATGTAGAGACCTTATGCATTGATGTTCTTGTATTTAGTTTGAAAGAAAAAAAAAATGAAATGATGAAAAGAAAAATAAAATGAAAGAAAAAAAAAGAGGAAAAAAATAAAAAGGGACAAAATGTCCCAAAGTGAAGTCAATAAAAAGGAATCAATGCATAGGTGTTGTGAATCAAATACGAATGCATGAGTATGTAAGAAAAAGTGAAGAATGGGTAGTTAGAATAGCTTGCATTTGTATAGGTCATTAAATAGGTTAGGTGGGAAAGTCTATGCTAATCAAAGATTCAAATCCTAGTCCACTTGACCATAAATGACCCTACCTTGGCCCTAACCCCATTACAACCTAAATGAAAGACCTCATGATGAATGTATGCACGCATTGAATAAATGTTGATTGTTAGAAGAAAATCAAATCTTGGAAAACATGATTAGAAGAGAATTGAGTGGATTAACCCTTAAACACTTGAGTGAATAGAGCGGATACACATCCGGTGAGGGTTCAAAAGTTCAATTACATGCATTTCACCTATATTATCTATATTCTTGCAAGTTTGAACTCCTTTTAACAATTCAATACAATTGTGGTTTGGACTTGGTCCTTATTACTTAGCTCTTGTACTTACACATGCTCTCTTGGGAATTGATTTGTTTGAACTAAGCATTTCCAATTGCCTTAGATAGTTGCATTTAGATAGGACTCATATAGTTTAGTTGCATTCAATAAATGCCATACCCCTTAGTTCCTTCTTATTTTAGCATGAGGACATGCTAAGGCTTAAGTGTGGGGAGGTTGACAAACCCCAATTTGACGGTTTGTTTTGCCTTGAATTTAGAACATTTTGATAACCTTTTGTCACATTTAGCCTAAGAATTAGCATGGTTTTGTTATCTCTTCCATGATTGTGCTTAAGTGTAAAAAACATGCTTTTTAAGCCTTGTCTTGGTAAATTCTAGTTTCTGTTTGATTCCATACGATGCCTTGATGTGTTTGCCAGTAACCTCAGGATTGAAACTAGGCATGGATCAAAGGAAGCAAGGAAGGAAGCAAGGAAGGAAGCATACAAGTGGAGAGAAGCATAAAAAAGTCAAAGAAGCAAAGTCAGCCATGCACGCACACGCGCACAAGGCGCTCGCGCGCACATTGCAGAATCGACCAGGGACGCGCACGCGTACCATGCGCGCACGCGCCAATGATGGCACATGACCTCATTAATGCAACACGTGCCTGGCGATTTTGAGAGGTTTTCTGAACCCATTTTGGCGCCAAATTGCTAAGGGAAAGGAGTAAAAGGATGAAGGATTAAGGGAGGATCATCATTCATCACTGAGGATCATTGATCACTTGAGAAGTGAGTGGCCATTAGTTTAGTTTTAGCTTTGTAGTTAGTCTCTAGAGAGAGAAGCTCTCCCTTCTCTCTAGGATTAGGATTAGGTTTAGGTTAATCTTTCTTCTTAGATCTAGGTTTAACTCATGCTTTGATTCACTTTTCATTTACCAATTCTTAATCCTCTCCTCTTCCTCTTTCTAGATGTGTGCTTTAATAATTGTAATTCTTCATTTTCATTTGGATATATTGTTGTTGCTTTGTTTTCTTTCAATAACGCAATTTGAGGCAATTCATGATAATTGTGATTTCCTTGATTGTTGTTGTCAATTCTTTACATTCAATTGTAGTTAGAATTCATTCTTGTTGTGATTGACTATACTTTTCTTTTGTGCCCCCCAAGTGTTTGATGAAATGCTTGGTTGGATTTTAGAGTAGAATTTTATGTTCTTGGCTTGGAAAGGTAACTAAGGAACTCTTGAGTTACTAATGTCCAAGTAATTGATGATTGGGATCCATTAACTCTAGTTCTCACTAATTGAATTAGTGGAGAGTTAGGACTTATGGACTAGGATTGATATAGCTCATTTGACTTTCTCTTACTACTAGTTAGAGGATGATTTAATGAGATTAATCCTTGCCAATTCTCATATTGTGGTTAGTGATTAGGATAGAGATCCTTGACAACCAACCCTTGCCAAGACCATTTTGTGAATAAAGTTTTCCTACCATTTACTATTCACATTCCTCATCCAAAACCCCAAAATAAACAAGTCCATAACCAATAACAAGAACACTACCCTGCAAGTCCTTTGAGAGACGACCCGAGGTTTAAATACTTCGGTTTATAGATTTTTGGGGTTTGTACTTGTGACAAACAAATTTTTGCATGAAAGGATTATTGTTGGTTTAGAGACTATACTTTCAACGAGATTTCATTTGTGAAATTCTAAACCGTCAAAAATCCAAATCGTCAGTTGCATGGGAGGAAACGCTCCGAAAGGGTTTCTCACCGATCAATGGGCATCAATGAAAAGGGCTTTAGAGGCCTGTATGCCAACAACAATTCACCGTTGGTGTATTTGGCACATCATGAAGAAGATACCAAGCAAATTAAACGGGTACAAGGGACATGTAGATATTGAACAAGAAATGAGCCAAGTTGTTTGGAACTCTCATAGCAAAGACTCATTCGATAGGAATTGGAATGATTTTCTGCTGAATTTTGGTCTTGTGGACAACAAGTGGCTTTCAGGTAATGTTTGTTAAAAATCTGCAGCAGAGGTGTAAATTGCATATTTTTTCGGGTGTATTTATAGTCTGTATTTGGGTGTATTCTGCAGATCTGTATGAAGACCGTCATATATGGGTTCTTATCTATCTGGATCACCACTTCTGGGTAGGGATGAGAAGCACACAAAGGAGCGAGAGCATGCATTCATTTTTTAACAAGTTTATCACCCGGAACAGCTCGCTTATTCAGTTCGTCAAACAATACGATAATTGCCTCGAAAGCCGAGAGCAAGCAAAGAGAGAATCAGATGCTGCAGATTTTCATACGGTCATACCATGTGCAACCAAATCCTCCATTGAAGCTCAGTTTCAAGATATGTACACTCATCAAAAGTTTAGGGAAGTCAAAGCGCAATTCAGAGGAAAGGCGAATTACATCACCAGATTAACGAATTCCGCTCTAGGCTATTCAGTATACGAAGTTGGAGAACAAGTTTCCAGCTTAATATTCAACAAGTTTGTGGTTACTTACGACTCAGTTGCAGCCGAGGTAAAATGCCAATGCTTATTATTCGAGTCGAGAGGGATACTGTGTCGTCACGCACTAAGCGTGTTAAGCTTTGAACAAGTAAGCCAAGTGTCACCGAGATATATACTGGAACGATGGAGCAAGAAGGTAAAGAGGCGACACACACACATCAAGAGCAGCCACGACGAGCCACTGTTGGAGCCAAGAAGCAAGAGGTTTGACCAATTGGTTTTTCGTTCGCAAAATATTTGTGAATTTGCATCCAAATCGGAGGAGCTGACTGCAATTTTGCACCGTGCGTACGATAACATCATGGCTGAGATGGAATCATTAAAAGCCAAAAGGAAGGGGACATCTTCTTTATCCCACGAAGACGCCAACTTGGAATCCGTTAACGAGCTTCAAAGCCCGCCAAGGATTCGAACAAGAGGACGTCCAAAAAATAGGCTAGGTTCAAAGTTGGACAAACAGATTGCAAATGCCACAAAGAAGAAGAAAACGAAAGTTTTAAGCGAGGTAAAAGTAATGTTCTTTAAATTTGTGGTGATTGAGTTTATTTTTCTCGTTAATAGTTTAGCTAATATGTGAGTTTCTTATATTCAGATAAACTTGTTTGATGCTGCATCAGTAGTGCATTCAAATTCCAGCTAATATCAAGGACATGTTATGAATTATCAGTTCAGGGTACCAGGAGCAGGGGATAACTCTTTGGGTGTATAGTTACAGAATATGGGTGTAAAAATACTGTTCTTTTGGGTGTATTTTTGTGAATTTTCTTGTGATTCACATTCTACATATAGATACATATATATAATATTAGGGTTCAGGGTTTTAGGGTTTACAGGTTAGGGGTAAGGGTTTATGTTTTAAGTGTTTAGGGTTCAGGGATTTAGGCTCAAAGCATCAGGGGGGATAGATTTCAGGGTGTATATTCAACTTTGTTTGGGTGTAAAAAATCGCAGGTTATGGGTGTATATTTGATTTGATGTTTTTCTTCATATTATAGTACCTGTAATTCATACATTTTGAATACAGCACAGACAGTTTAACAACACAGACAGTTTGGGTGTATATTTAAGCAATCTTGGGTGTATATTAAACTTCCGTTCGGTGTAAAAGTTTATAATTTGTGTTTAGATCTGCCTTGATGTTTTCCTTCATATTTTACCACCTGTAATACAGATCTTTTGAATACAGCACAGACAGTTTAACAGCACAGACAGATTAACTATGGAAAAAAATTTCATTGAACAGAAGTTGTTTATAAATGGCAAATTTTTACAGCATTTGTTCAATTTACAAACTAGCTAGCAGTTAGATTACTCAGTTTCTATATCAGTAGAATTTATCTGACAAAATGGACTCAATAATACTGAGGATGGCTTGGACAGTCTTATTGCATTACTCGCTCTAATTGCTTGATCTCTCTCTTTATTCATTTCACTGAATAGTATCCGCGAAGCATATTCTACTCTATAGTGGTCCACCTCGTCCTACAATTAAAAAGTATATTCTGTTTAAACAACAATATTAATTCCAGTAAAATAATACAGAGTTATATAGTTTTAAAGACAGTTACCTGTGGCCAATTATCCCATTCATACTTCACCCTTTTAATGTTTTCGGGCTCAATTAACTCAAGCCACTTCATAACGTAAATAGCACAGTCATAGCTGAAAATGAAGAAAATAAATTACAAATCTCATTTAGGAAAGTTTAATGTTCAGAGTCACAAATTTATACCTTGATTTTTGGCCTGAGATTTTAACGTATGTTGCTTTAATTTCCAACTCATTCTCCTTTTTCTTCAGAGGTGCCCCGCCGGCATATGCTCTAATTCTTGAAATTACATATCCCTTAAAAAACAAAACAAATCAGTAATACACCCGAATGAAATATACCCAAAAGAGAACATACTTACACCCAAAGCAAAACATACATACACCTTATATTGAATTGAAATACACCTATCTATTAAAATAAAGAACACAGAGCCAACTTACAGTGAATTTATTAAGCTGCTTTCTCCCATCGCTTGGAGCTTTCTTGTGTAGCGGGTCAAGTATATAAAATCTCCCATTTGTTGTATCAATCACCCATAACCACCAATGGCCTGAGTAGCAAACAGGTGCAAAAATCTGAAGGATTGCCACATTTCAACAGTGTGTTATTTTATTTGGCATATAAGTAAAGAACGGTACTAACAAATTTTACAAATGAAAACTCACATATTGATGCGAAGCTAATTTTTTTCCATCTATGAAGGGAATAAACATTGGGTAGTCTTCCACCTTGAATTCTTTATTGGTTTTAGGTGATATGAATTCCCCGTTTGGGTGCTTCGAAACGGCCATGCTCTGCAACAATTGTGAAACAACAAATGAAATATTGAAAATACACCCAAGTGAATACTTTAAATAAACCCAAATGACTACACAACTTACACCCAATTGAACGTAAAAAATACACCCAAATGAATACAAAAACAGACCCGTTGATCAGAGAATATACACCCTAAGGAATACAGAAAATACAGCCAAAATTCGTAGAAGTAACACTTACCACAATATCAGGGGGGAGATAGTATATTTGTTCTTGAAACCTTTTATCATTTTTCTGGTTGAGGATGAGGCACATGGCAGATACAATATAGAAATATATGCCGAAATCAATTTACATTAATAAACATTGCAGTTAACTTTGGTGTTAAAACATTAATGTTATTCTAATATTACCTCAGATTCTATATAACTTCCTGCCTGGAGCGATGCAAGGTGCATTCTATTCAAAATGTATTTATCTTGGGCAATCAGAGTGCACACGTTGTCAAACTCGTTAGTACTGCCATCTGCGTATGTCTTCACTCGCGTTCCCCAGATGTAGCACTTCTCTTTCATATCACCCGTATTCTGATTTATTCCCGCAGGAGTTTCAAACTTCCCAGAACTTTTTCCGCCAGTCTCCTTTTGAATTTGTGGACTTTTACTTTCTTCTTTCGCCGCACTGCTTGCTATTTTTTGTACCAAATCCTCTAATTGTTCTAGCAAATTTGCAGTTTCTGGAGTTTTTGCCCTGTCTGCCTCCTGTGTTGACGCTCCCTCCTGCGTTGCTGCTTCTTCTTGGCTTGAATCAATGAAGCCCAGGCTGAATGATGGCATTGGATCTGTTTTAGGAACATACGATGTTGTCCATGCCATCATCATCAGCGCAGCAGCATCTTCTTCGGCTGGATAACTGCGTGATCATGTATAACGTATTATAAGAGTAAGAATATACGGATGATAAGCAAAGATTGATTTTAGTCTGATGAACTTACCTTTTAGATGGAGCTGGGGGAAGCGTGGGTGTGCTTTCTTCAAGTTTTGGGGGGGGGGGTTCAGGAGTGCTGCACGGCATAGAAAATTAATCATGACATAAAAAAAACTATTCAGGAACAATATACACCCAAAATGTAACCCAATATACACCCAAACTGTAACCCAATATACACCCATACATTGATTTTACTCTGATGAACTTACATTTTAGATGGAGCTGGGGGAAGTGTGGCTGTGCTTTCTTCAAGTTGTTGGGGGGTTCAGGATTGCTGCACAGTTACACAAAATTAATCATGGCGTAAAAAAAACTATTTAGGAACAATATACACCCAAACTGTAAGCAAATATACACCCGAACTGTAACCCAATATACACCCAAACTCTAAACAAATATACACCCAATACTATTTCTTACGTTTTTGTAGTTCCTTCAATTTGTAGCAGAGGAGTTGGTTCAAAATATGTCTCAGGTGTTTCTTCAAATTCCGGCACAGTGGTTGTTTGGGACACTGGCACAAAAACTTGAATTGGAACTCTAAACAAGAAGAAAAATGAAAGGTTAACAACGCCTTTGAAAATAATAAGGTTATAAGGTTGAAATATTCTTGAAAAACTCACATTGCAAGCGCTTCCGACGGTGTCTCTTCCCTCACAACCATTATATTTGAATCAGTCGGCTCACTGGCTGACTCTTGAATCAGACTCAACCTAAAATACACCCAAAGAAAGTCAAAAAATACACCCGAACAATTCAAAAGGAAGACAGGCTTTGTTTTTTGAGAACTTAAATACTTGCAGTTTTTGCTTTTTTTTCCTGTCTTTTTTTTATCGAATAAAATAATAAAGGGCTTTTTTTATAAAAAAAAAATATATACAGAATTAGAAGTAGAAGGTAATAAAAGAACAAAAGTAACGGTTAGTTGAAAAAGAAATTACATGCTCTCTGCCGGCCTGTTTACACTACTTTGTTCTGTGTGTCCTTGAGAGGAAGGATCATCACTTTCCAAGTTCACGTCCGGTATTCTAAACAGATTTCATGGTATTCAGACAAAATATGATACAGGTAAATCATGATAACAAGATTTTATTAAATAATGCTTCTTACGTTTCAGAGGAGACATAGCGACCTTCTTGCGATCGCATGTCAGCTTCCTTCTCCCTGCGAAACAAGAAACAATTATTAGCAAAGAAAACACACTAAAATCTGAAATATACACCCCAACAAGACATACCCCTCTGCAGCAGATTTTTCATTATTTTCCCTTAACAATTCATCTAGATCTTCACTTCCTATTTCATATCTCTCACTACATTCATAAAAGAAGATGTTAACAAAAATAATTATGATGATAGACGGTAATATAGCTTAAGAAGTACTGTACCCATCATAGGATTGATCTTCTTCAGGAGATGAATGTTCAACAACAACCTTTTTCTTTTTGGATTGTGTTCTGGGTGGAAAAAACAAGTATGAATCAGAAATAAAAAATTAATTTTATCACAGAATATTATCCAAATAAGTGCTTACTTTTTTGGTGTTCTTTGTGTCTTTTTCTTTTTTTTTTTTTTGCTTCTTCACTGGTGATGATTCTTCGCTTCTATAAGTTAATAAGAGACACTTCAGTTAATACACAAAATCTTGATAATTAAGCCAAAAGAAAGGAGTAATAATTTCAGAACATTACTCATCAGTTGATTCAGATTCTGAATCAGAATCCTCTTCCTCTTGACTCTTCTTTCTTTTTTTGGAGTCTATTCTGGAAGGCAAACAATCATTATTTAGAACATACTAAAGATATAAAATACACCCAAATGAATGCACATGATACAACCAACTAAATGGACAATATACACCCAACACAACAAACGAAATACACCCAACTTAATAAACAACATACACCCAACTTCATAAACAAAATACACCCAAATGGTTCCACAAAATACACCCAACTCGATAAAGAAAATACACCCAAGTATGATACTTACTTTTTTCCCTTTTTGCTGGGTTGTTTTATTGGTGAATCCTCTGAGTCTTCTTAAGTCTCAGACTCAGAGGTAGAACTGTCACTATCAGTTGTTTCTTGCTCTGAAGACGATGTTGAACTTGCCTTCCTTTTTTTTGTTTTTTTTATTTCTTGTTTTTTTTCTTTTTTCTCTATTTTTTTCATTTTCTCTCTTGTTTGCGCCATCTTTACAATCCCCTGAAACATTAGAAATTTTAGTTAGCAGCGTTCAGGTAAATAAAATACACCCAACATATTATGTTCAGTTACCATATTTGCCTCTCCTTCCGCCGTCATTCTTTCGTCCAACTGCTCCTTACTCCAGTTGGCAATCCAGGGTTTTGGCGGTCTTTCAGCCCTCTTCTTGCCTTTATTTTTAGAAAGATGAAAATAAATTATCATCAGGGCAAAGAGGCAGCCATCAATTACCTTTTTCTTTTTCTCCTTGTAGTCGGTTTTGCCTTTGACGATGAAACTCAAAACATGCCCTCCCCAGTTTCTCTCTGTTATGGTGTCCATCTCAAAAATTGGGGCCAGGTGCACAGGCGAGATTTTGTTTATTTTCGTTGGTAAAAGGAACGCCATCTGTATATAGAGGATGAAAATCCTCTTGAACATTAGGCGATCCTCTTCGTTACCAACGCCAATATCCATCATCTCATCTGTAAGACTTTTGAGGGTCTTACCCTGAAATCTTCTAAAAATTTCTTTGTCATCCTCAGAAAGTTTCTTATAATCGACTTTCTGAGGAAATAGATCTCCTACGAAAAGGAAAACAACAAAGTATGAATATCAGTTCAAATACACCCAAGCGTTAGTTAATATACACCTATAATTTTTAGCGAGTTACCTGTTGCGTTGATGCCAAGCGCATCACCTATTTTTTTTGGTGTTATTTTAAAAGAACTGTATCCGGTTTCCAGTCTGTTCTCCCCTAATTTGAAGTTGTTAGCCAGCTCCCTTAACACTTGGTGATGCACCCTTAGTGGTGGGATGGGCATCAAGCCACCGAATCCCAAATCCCTCATAATCATTTTCTTCTCCTCACTCATGTTTCTGAATTTATCATTTAACAAATGTGTTGCACACTTAAGGTCTTTTGTATGCTGTAAACAAAAATAAAATTATAGTCAGATATGTTTCTATTATATAAAACTGATTTCATCTAAGACATATATTTGTTCTTACATTTCTTCCAGGTTGGTTTCTCACTGCCATTTTTTCTGAAATAAAAAATACACCCAAAGTTATCAGTAAGATTCACCCATATATATGAGTCAGATACACCCATAGATATCAGTAAGATACACCCATAGATATGAGTCAGATACACCCATAGATATGAGTAAGATACACCCATAGATATGATTCAGATACACCCATATATATCAGTCAGATATCACTCAAACATGCATCAATATACAAGGTCAAGCAATATACACCCACGGACAAGCAAATATAAGAACAGTTGCAACTGCTGACTATTACAGTATATCAGTTCAGAAATATACACCCAACAATTTGTGCCATATACACCCAACAAATTACCTCATATACACCCACCAAACTACGGAATATACCCCAAAAATCAGTTACCAGAAGAACTAGAACAACAAGAACAGTAACACCTAGAAGAACTAAGAATAATAGTGTAACATAGAACCAAGAATAACAGTAAAACCTAGAACAAGTAGAACATCATAAACTGTAAAATGAGACGTAGAGCAAGAAGAACAGTAAAACGTAAAACAACGTAGAAGAACAGTAAAACCTAGTTCTTCAATTTTGAAATGTGGAAAATATACAGGAATGGTAATGTAACATACCTTGAGTATGATAGCTTTGTTTTCTCTGAAGATTCTTGATCGAGAGTTCTATATTGTGTTGATGGAATTTTCGAATATTAGCGACGAGTTGTATATTTTCAGTATCGAATGATGCTCGAAAATGGAACGTTTGCTTTTTCTCTGAATGGCTTTGAGAAGTGGAAGAGTCTGCCATTAAGGGGGCGGTTTACACGAAGCGTAACCGTTTGAGTGGAGCGCGTGAATGTTACGCCCCATTCAATGCTCTTCTCTGCGCGTGTGGATTGTTTGTGGGCTGGGGGCTTGGATAACTTGTAAGGCCTTTTTGCTTGTATGTGTAGCAGGCCCGTAAAATTTTTATCATGTTAAAACTTTCTCATCTTGAATTTAATGCTCTTGATATATCTGAAAATAACTACTTATCATAGATACTAGATGTCAAAATTCATCTTGATTCAATGGATATTGGAGACACCATTAAGCTGAAAATAAAGCATCACAGAAGGATAAAGCCAAAGCCATGATCTTCCTTCGTTGTCATATTGACGAAGGATTGAAAAATGAATATCTCACACTAAAAGATCCTGCAAATATGTAGAAGAATCTTGAAAAAAAGTATAATCATCAAGGTTGCATTTGTTTACAGGGATGGAACACTAAGACAGGTATATAGAGACACAAAATCATATTTGGCAGATGAAACATGGACAGAGATATTGTGTCCAGAGACACTGAATTAGTGTATTTTGTATCCATCCTGACAGGAAGGACACAGAGACACTATCAAGAGACAACTTATTTTTTATTTTTTCTTTCATTATTCTTGTTAATTTTTCATAATTATACTTTTATTATTATATTTTTCTTCTCAAATTTTTTGAATAAAATATAATGAGAATAAATTAGATTTTCATAATTTGTTCTACTTTATTACTAAATAGAATACAAGAATACTAAATTTTGTGTCTCTATCCTTTATCTCTTGTTCTTAGTGTCTTGTCTTGCCTTGTTCTCAAAAACAAATGCAGCCCAAAAGACATGATACTTCTTCAAGCCCGATATGAGTAGACACACTTGCGTCTACAGGATTTTAAATCAATAAATAAATACAATTCAGTAATATTCCGAATTACCTCATGAATGAAATTATGTGGGGGAAAGAACTGATAATGACATGTTAGATAAAACTTTCTCGACCTTCCATGCCTCGAATGTGCTCCTGCAACAGCAGGAGCACATAAAAAGAATTTAAAAAAATATTCTAAGCTAATTTCTTACATTCTTGTTGTTGAACATAGCAATGAATTACTTTTAAGAAATCATGAAGCACGCCCTATTGGCGCCGCCCCATTTTCTAAAGCAAATGCGGCAAATTATAACCCCAGAAGAAGTAAATAGCAAGGCTTTGGTAACAAAAAAAATTATAGAAGAAAGAAAAATTAATTTTACAAGAAAGGATCTCACCAGAAGTGGGATGAATAAAGAAATAATGGGCAAAATAAATCAACAGAGGATAAATATTTCCGTTGTGGTGGAAAGGGCCATTGGTCACGTGCCTGTCGTATCTCAAGGCATTTAGTTTATCTTTATCAAGCATCTTTAAAAAAAATGTTAAAAAAAAGGAGACAATTTTTTTTTTTCAAAGGATGTTAAAAATTATACCACTCATTATGAAGTATTTGATTTCTTTGAGGATCTTGAAGAAAATATTGGACTATTGGCCATTTAATCAATAATAAAAAAGTTTAATATTTGGATTCATTAAGTATTGATGTTAATAAATAATGTAAAAAACTTCTTATTAAGTTTTATCTCCTATGCATTTGAATTTCAAGTATGATATATGTTTAATAAAATATTATTGTGTTTAATAAATATTATTTTTTATAATTAAGAATTTCAAAATAACTGAATATGTCACTAGTTCTATAATAATAATAATAATAATAATAATAATAATAATAATAATAATAATAATAATAATAATAGTAAAATTTCTAGTATATGATGCTATTTTTATATACAGAGACAAATAGTCTCAATTAAAAATACAATTATACTGCATAGGTACCTTATTTTATGATATGATCTTATTACTATTATTTGTCTTTGAAGAAAATGTCAATGACATATAATGAAGATATTTGTCTTGCGGATAGTGCAAGTTCACATATCATTCTCAAAAGTAATATATATTTTAATCATCTTGTAAGAAAAGAGAATGTATTAATATAATCATTGGCTCAGACAATGTGATAAAAGACTCTGGAAGTGCTATAATTTTATTTCTTGGAGGAACAAAATTCATAATAAATAATGCACTATTGTCTACTAAGTCTCTAAAGAACTTGTTGAGTTTTAAAGATATTTGCCGAAATGGATATCATATTGAAACCATGAATGAGGAAAATCATGAGTACTTATATATCACAACTCATAATTCAAATAAAAAAGTTATATTAGAAAAGTTACTCTCACTTTCTTTTGGGTTATATTATACTAAAATCAGTGTAATTGAATCACATGCCATTGTAAACTAGAAGTTTACTAGCCCAAATGAATCTATAATTTGGCATGATCGATTGGGACATCCTAGAACAATCATGATGCGGAGAATTATTGAAAACTTTCATGAAAATTCACTAAAGAGTCAGAGAGTTCTTCAATCTAGTGAATTCTGCTGTGTCGCATGTTCTCAGAAAAAATTAATTGTAAGGCCATCACCAGTAAAAATTATATTTAAGTCCCCTTAATTTCTAGAAAAAATTCAAAGAGATATATGTGAACTAATTTATCCACCATGTGGATCCTTTAAATACTTTATGGTCCTAATAGACGCAGTCTCGAGATGGTCACGTATGCTTATTATCTTCTCACAACCTATCGTTTATGAGATTACTTGCTCAAATTATTCGATTAAAAACACATTTTTTAGAAAATCCAATTAAAGGAATTCGCCTTGATAATGCTGGTAAATTCACTTCCCAATCTTTTGGCAGTATTGGCAATATCATTGCCATTGGCAACATTACCAAGACTATAAGTATCAGCTATTGAGAGCTTATCAACTATCCTAGTTGGTGCATTATTTGTGACTTTATTACATACTTCATCACATTTACTTTCATCACTATTGTTACTACTTTGATTGACTAGATGACTAAACTTATTTTCAGTAGTACTATCGGTGTAGAAAGAGATCTTTGAGTTTGTTGTGCTACAAGGTGAAGCAACTTTAGCTAACATGCCAATGTCATCAAATTGGTATAGTCATTTTCTAAGAGAGCCTTTGAGGAGTATTTCCCGATTCTTCTGAGATTTTACAAAACAGTCAAATGACCAAAATTCAAAATAGACATGGTAGTCAAGGAAAAACTTAGCTACACTAATGAGGTTTTTGGTAATTGAAGGGACATGTAACAGATTTAATAATTTAAAGTAAGAGGCTAGGTTTGAGGTTCGAACTAGAGCAATCTTGCCAATACTAGTAATGTTCATACCTTAGCCATTACCTATGAATACATGATCTGTGCCAGCATACTCTGGGCCTGTAAGCAACTTGTTTGCATCAAAGATTAGGTGGTGCGAGGCTCTTGTGTCTAGATACCATGCTTTGTTAGTGAGTGGAGTTGCTGGTGGAATTGCTACAAGGAGGGTAATGGCTTGTGCAGTTGACTGAGGTTGATGAAAATTGCTTGATGGTGGTGGCGGATGCGAGGCGGTGTTGTTTGGATTTTGGTTGTTCTCGTTGAAGCGATGATGGCACTCCCATACTATGTGACCAAACCTGCCACACAGTTGACACTGAACGCGAGCTCCTTGATAGCCAAATCGACCACCGTGATAGCCTCCTTTGCCTTTAGATCTTCCTCGAAATGACTGAAATAGTGCACCTCTACCTTGATAGCCTTGTGATTGGTAATTTCTGAAGTACGATTGGGCATCAAAGGGGCTTGATTGTTGGCCCTGCCTTGAGGATGCTGAGACTACTTCTGTGCGTGATTAGTTTCTCCATGAGCTAGGTTAACTTGAATCATCCCTAATTCTATTGGTTTGAACCGTTTAATCAGTTTCTCTTGACAAAGTAGTTGTGCTTCTAACTCACTTTCGGTGACAATTTTAGCTTTAGCTATAATCATAGTGATGAACACACTGTAATCTTTTTTGAGCCCTTACATAATTATGTTGACGAATTCCTCATTTGTGAGCAGGGATCCAAGTGCGAAAAGTGCATTGGTGATTTTCTTTAGCTTAGTAATGTATTCAATCACTGAGTTTTGAAGCTTTATTATCTTGATATGTGATTTCAGCTACTTTACCTTCGATTTTAGGCATTTTGCAAAGTATTCCTCTAATTTGTTCCAGATCTCACATGGAAACTCACAGTTGGTTAGTTGACTCGTGAAGAAAGAGTCAATTGAGGCAAAGAACCAAAAAACTAACTAATCATCTTGTTTCCAAGCAAGGAAGATTTGCGATTCAATTTCATCACTTCTATCCTCTTCTCACACGTACCTCTGTGGAATTTTCTTCGGATTCATGTGATCTTTCGAACCATTGGATGTGATGAATGCGAGCACTTGCCTCTTGCAGGGAATGAAGTTATTTTCATCAAGCTTGAGTGCTACAGTGTTGATGGTGGTTCGTGCCTTTGAGGTCATAGTGCTTATTGCGTAAGGATTGGTGACAACAGATCGTCCATAGATCAAAACCTGATACACTGATACCATGAAAGGTATCAGAGACTGGTGTGAAAGTGTATGAAGCAAATTGATCAGGATATATCAAGAACCATAAAGAGAGTACCAGAGAGTATTGAGAAGAGAAAGTAATGATGGATTATTAGAAGTGGTGAATCATTACAATAGTGAGGTGAGAGTGGTTATTTGTACTGTAGCAACATATAACAAACTAAAGGCCAGCTCAAAAAGTCCAAACTACCTTGTCAACTTAGCTAATAGACTCACTAACAACTCCTAACATCCTTCCTTAATCTATACAGTGATGATGCTCTTAGTGCACGAAACTGACTCCACACGTTTTGCACAGATAGACCGGCAAGTATACCGGGTCATCCAAGTAATTCCTCAGGTGAGTGAGGATCGATCCTATAGAGATTGTTGGTTTGAGCAAGCAGTGGTTACCTTGCAGATCTTAGTTTGGTAGATAGAAAATATAATTGTCACGAGAAAACGCATAAAGCAGATAAATAAATAAAACGTTACTAGATAGGTGTGAAATCAATGGTATGAGAACGGTTGAGGCTTCGAAGATGCTTTGTCTTTCCGGATTAACTTTTCTTACTGTCTTCTTCAATAACTTTCTGATTCCTTTAATGGCAACCGTAATTGATTAACTCATGTCCTCTCATCAAGTTAACCTCCTCTACTGCAGCAATCCACCATGTCAAAGTGACCCATGTCCTCTCATCAAGCCACCTCTAGGTTTCTCACTATAGCAGAAGATGAAGCTCTAAACAATCCACTCCCCTTCACGATCCTACTCAAGGTGCCACAGATAAGGCAAATCTTCCAGATCAGAAAGTGCTGTTTCTCAGACTCTAGCCTTATGCCACAGAGACCTCACTTACCCACGGTCAACGGGATTTGCCCAGGTACTCTATTGGAATCCGCAATGCAATCTCTAACTTTGGTTCAATGCTATCCGAGTCAAGACTCGCACGGAACCCAGGTAGAACAAGGGTGGTTGTCACGAGTCACCCTCAATTCATAAGATGAAGAACGAGGTTACATAAAATAATAGAATCAGACATATTGAGATAGAATAGTAATATTATTATTCCATGAAACTCAGCAGAGCTCCTAACCTTAACCTTAAGAGGTTAGTGACTCATACTGTACAGAAAATAGTAATGAAAGGTTCGAATGGGGGAGGAAGAAGATCCTAAACAAGGGTGATCTTCTCCTATATGTACTAATCTACTAACTAAGAATTACAGAAATAAGATAAACTAGTCTTGTATTGCGAAAATTCACTTTCCGGACCCACTTGGTGAGTGTTTGGGCTGAGCCAAGGGTGTCTCCACGTGATAGCACTCCTTAGGGGCATTGAACGCTGGCTTGGGACTCCCTTTTGGGCGTTGGACGCCAGCTGCTCCCCTATGGGCATTGGACGCCAGGAATGGGGCAGGTGGCTGGCGTGGAACGCCAGTTTTGGACCTTCATTTTCAATGCAAGATATAAACTATTATATATTTTTGGAAAGATATGAATGTTAGCTTTCCAAAGCCGTTAAGAGAGTGCCATTTGAACTTCTGTAACTCCAGAAATGCTCCTTTGAGTTCACAGAGGTCAGATCCTGACAGCATCTGTAGTGCTTTCTCTATCCCTGAATCAGACTTTTGCTCAATCTCCTCAATTTCAGTAAGAAAATACCTGAAATCACCATAAAACACACAAACTCAAAGTAGAATCCAAAAATGTGAATTTAGCACTAAAACCTATGAAAACATAATAAAAACTATATGAAAATGATGCCAAAAAGCGTCTAAAATATCCGACCAGTCTAAGGAGGAGGAGGAGGCCCAGTAGAAGGAGACTCAGCATGAGATCCCTACACAGTCACAGCCGACAGACACAGAGCCATATCTACCCACCGGCGATGGTAGAGATGCAGACGTTGACCCCTCTCACCCGACTTGATTGAGGAAGCATCGAGGACGATGCTAACATTTAAGTGTGGTGAGGTCGCCGTCATCGGCAAAATTATTTTGGTGAACCAATTCCATTTCAGACACTTGTGCTTTTATTTTGTTTTATTTTCAGTACTTGCATTTTTACTAAATTGCACTTTTGGATTCTTGTATATATTAGTTGTTTTGGATACTTTTTATCTTATTGCATTTGGCACTTTTGTTTGCATATATTTTAGATTTTTAGTTTGATTTGCACTTTTAGTTTGATAGTATATATATATATATATATAGTTATTTTAGTTTATTAGTTGTGATTGAAAAAAATGCGCATAATTGAGCTTAGTTTACCCTATTGCATATGAAAAATTGATTTGGTTGAAAATAGGGAGTAAACTAAAATTTTAACTTTTCACAATCACATCTCAATTAGGATATATATAATAAATGTTGGTCAATTTGATGAAATTTTCAAAATTTTCAAGGAATTTTTCTTTTTATTAAAAAGGGCATTGAAATTCAAATTGATTTGAGTTTGAAATTTTTGAAACTTGCATGATGTATATATATAGTTTGGGATATGATTTTTAAGCTAAGAACACACAACTCGTGAGTTTTAAGCCTAATGGTATGGTTACACTATTTAACCATGATTTTGATTCTTGTGTGTTTCCTTCTCTATGATTGAAATCTTTGGTTTGTTCCATTCTATATGTCCATTATTTAGTGTATATTCATGCATTTGTGTGATTGAGGCCATCATTTGCTATAGCTCACTTAACCCAAAGAGCCTACCATTTCATTCACTTTTGTTTACCACTTTGAGCCTTTTAATCCCTTTTGTTCTTTATGCTACCACATTACTAGCCTTAAGCGGAAAAATAATTTATTGTCCTATTTAAATCTTTGGATAGCTTAAGATAGTGAGTGTGTATGTTAAGTAAGTTTAGGGAAGGGTGGGAACCTTTGGTGATAAAAATGTGTTTTGTTTTTATTGAGAAATATTGAGAATTTAGGTGTATACTCATGCAAAAGTATAGGAACCATGTGCATTGATAATCCTTGTATATATGATGCCTATGTAAATAAAAAAAAAATTGAAAATTGAAAGAAAAAGAAATAAATGTATAGGGGACAAAAATGGCCCAATGTGAAGCTCAATAAAGTTCAATGCATATGTGTTGAAGTTGAATTGAAACATGAGTATGTATATATGTAAAAGTGATATTTTGGGTAGCTAGGTTTGATTTTTGAATTGTATAAAGTGTGTGTGTGTGTGTGTTAGGTGAGAACTTAGGTTAGTCAAGGATTCAAATGATAGCTCACTTGGCCATACATAACCTCACCCTTACCTTAACTCCATTACAACCCTTAAAAGCCCTCATGATATTTGCATATGTACATTAAATACTTGTTGATTGGTTAGATGAAGAACAAACTTTAGAAAGTATGATTAGAGAAGATTTGAGCGGATTAACCCTAAACACTTGAGCGATCAGAGTGCATACATACACATCTGATGAGGGTTCAATTGCTCAATTCCATATTTCCATCTTTAATCATTGCTTATCTTGCAAGTTTGTGAACTCTTTTGAATAGCTCAATTCAATTGTGAATTGGATTTTTCTATGATTGATTTAGTCCTTGATTTAGTCAATTTGATTCACTTTGACCATAACTAGAATAGCTAGATGCATGTAGGTAGTTTGCATTTAGATAGTTACATTGAATAAATGTTCATACCCCTTTCTTGTCTTTCTTGATTTTATCATGAGGACATGCTTAGTTTAAGTGTGGGGAGGTTTGATAAACCCTAATTTTGTGGTTTATCTTGTGTTGATTTTAGGGGATTTTATTAACTTATCCCACATTTATTCAATGAAATAGCATGGTTTCATGAATTTCTCCTAATTATGCTTAATGGTTAAAAACATGCTTTTTAAGCTTTAAATTGGCAATTTTAATTCACCTTTGATTCCACTAGATGCCTTGATGTGTTTGTTAGTAAATTTAGGATTGAAAAGGGCAAGGAATGGATCAAAGGAGTGAAGAGAAAAGCATGCAAAAATGAGGATTCATGAAAAAAAAAAAGAATTTGGAGTATTCAGAGCGACGCGCACGCGTGACAGACGCGCACGCGTGACAGACGCGCACGCGTGAAGAGGTGCATCGTCGAAGGCGACGTGTACGCGTAACCCATGCATACGCATCACAGCCAGCACGTGACCTCATTAAAGTGAATACGCTAGAGGCAATTTCTGAGCTGCCCAATCCTAAATCCAACTCATTCCTGAGACTATTTGATGCAGATTTCAAGAGAGATGAAGGGGGGAGCAATTAGATAGTGTAGTAAGCATGCCTTAGGTTAGTTCTAGAGAGAGAAGCTCCCTCTTCTCTCTAGAAATTAGGGTTCTTAGTTTATTTTCATCTTAGATTTAGGTTTAATTACTCGTTTTGATTTAGTTTCCTTTACTTTTCCTTGTTGATTTGCTTTAATTTCCTTAGTTCCTCTTGTTAATTTCTCTTTTGGGCCTCTTTTATGTTTATGAACTATTGTTGGATTTAGATTTTTCTTTAATACAATTTCATGTTTTATGTTATTTTGATGTTTAGTAGAGTTGTTAGTGTTAATTTCTTGCATTGGATAGTGGTAGAATTTATTATTTCTTGCAATTTACCATGCTTTCTTTTTATGCCTTCCAAGTGTTTGACAAAATGATTGGTTGGATGTTAGAGTAGCCTTTTGAGCATTCTTGGCTTGTAAAGAGAAATTGGGCAATCTTGAGTCATTAATATCCAATTTGGATTGAGATTAACTAGTCCTATTTGACTTTCTCTCAATATGAAGATAACATTATACCTTCTTCCTATGTTGGAGATGACTTAATAGGATTAGCTCTTGTTAACTATTGTATGATAATTAATGACTAGGATAGAAAGCCTTGATTCTCAATCCTTGCCATGAATGTCCCTTTTTAGTATTTGTTATCTTTGCTTGGTTGATTTCTTTTATTGTCATTTAGATTATAGTTTGCTTATATGCAAACCACTCCTTGGACCTTATAACCAATAATACGCATACCTCACTGCAATTTCTTTGAGAGACGACCTAATACTCTCGGTATTTTTATTGGTTTGCACTCGTGACAAACAAAAAATTAAACTTTGATTGACCATTACTTGTCAGTTTGGAATTATACTTGCAACGAAGTTATTTCCTTTGTTACCGAGAAGAAAATTCTTAACCGACGATTTTGCTCTTTCAGCATTTAACGCCAGCTTCTTGCCCCCCATTCAGGGCATTGGATGCCCATGAGGTCCTCTTCTCTGGCGTTCAACGCCAGGTTACTGCCCTCTATAGGGTGTTGAACGCCCACTAGGCACTCTCTGGCTGGCGTTCAACGCCAGCTTCTTGCCCCATATAAGGCGTTGAATGCCCAGGAGGGACGCCCTTCCTGGGGTTCAACGCCAGGTCTTCACTCCATCTTGGGCGTTGAACACCCACACTTCTCCCTGTGTGGCGTTCAATGCCAGGTCTTCCTCCTTGTCTGGCATTCAATGCCAGCAAGGGGATCTCCCCAGGGTGTTCTGTTTTTCATCTTTCAATGTCCTTGTTTCTATTCTAAATGTTACACATGATCACAAACATTAAAAAGTAAAGGAAACAACTATAAAAATAAACTGAAATAACTCAAATAGAGATAAACTAAAGAAGAAACAGTAATACTCTACTTCATGGTTGGGTTGCCTCCCAACAAGCGCTTATTTAATGTCATTAGCTTGACAGTTGATTGTTGACTTTCTTCTTCTTCTTCCAGTTGGTTAACAGAAATGACTCCATGGGAAAAGAGGAGGAGACTAGTGCCCTCAGATTTGAATTCCTCCTAACAAGCTTTCTTTTAGTGTGATCAGCTTGATTCTCCTTACTTGTTAGGATATGGGTTGTATTGTTTCTCCATCTCCTAGACCTTCTTTCTTGGTGGGTGGTGTCTGCCCAACACCAAACTTAAGTTTGATATTTGGGGAAACTATATGAGTTTTTACCAAGGGAAAAGGCTTCAGTATTGTACTCTGCATGGAAGTACCTCCTTTGTCAGGGGGTAGTGGAGGTTTAAGGACCTTGATAATCATGTAATTCTTCTATAACCTCATCACTAATTCGCCTCTCTTAGCATCAGAGAGGTTTTTCCAGTAGATAGAGACTATTGTTCCAAAACCTCAGCAAAAGGAATATTAAATTGCAACTTCTTAGAGCCTTCAAGGACTGTGAGCAATGCTCGTTCTTGGTCTCCTTTTGGGGCTTCTGAGGGTGTGGTACTTTAGGCTTTCTTCCCAAAAGAGGGGCATGTAACATTGTGCTTCCAGACTCTCCTTGAGTCTCTTCTTCATTTAGTTCCTCAACAGTATGTACCACCTTAGGCTCAGTCTCCTCCATTTCTTCTGGTGCCTCCAAATCAGGCTTGGCATCATAAAAGATGTCGTTCAGCTCTTCTTTGAGTCTCTCAACTATATTCACCTCTTATACCAGGGAATTGATGATATTAATGCTCATGTATTTCTCTGGGGTGTCTGGATGCTTGAGAGAAGTATCTCCTGAATTGATTTCCATTACCCCCCCCTCTCTGGGCGTTGAACGCCTTTGGTGATACCTTCTTGGCGTTCAACGCCAGTGTTGCTCTCTTCTGGGAGTTCAACTTCAACTCTGCTATAGTTGTGAATATCACCTTGAGGGAGGTTACCACTCATATCACAATGAGTATCTGGAGGATCACTATGAACCTCAGCAACTTGATTCTGCATGCTACTGTATATTTGTTCCAACATAAGTTCATTCCCAACAATCTTTGCAGCTATAGTCTCCTCAGATGAGTATAAGTACTGGATATTGACAACTCTCTCAATGAGCTCATCTGCCTCTTTGAATGTCATTTTTCAAGGGTGTAGAGAGTCACCTGTAGAGTGATCCAAGAACCTCTTGGCAATCTCAGAGAGACCTTCATAGAAGATCTTTATCCTGCGCCAACATGCGAACATGGCAGGGGGACATTTTCTGATCATCCGCTTGTACCTTTTTCCAAGCATCGTGGAGGGATTCTCCCTCTTTCTGTCTGAAGGTCTGAACGTCTGTCATTAGCTTAGTCCATCTCTGCAAGGAGGAGAACCTGTTCAGGAATTTTCTAACAGCCTTATCCCAAGTGTTCACACTTCCTTTTGGCTCATAAATCCACCATAGCTTTGCTTGATCATTCAGAGCAAATGGGAAGAGTATTCGCCTGCAGACTTTAGGCTCTATTCCATTAGTCTCTACAGTGTCACAGAACTGCAGGAAGTCAGAGAGGAATTTGTTTGGATCTTCCTGTGGAAGTCTATAAAACTGGTAATGTTGCTGCATCAGCATGATCAGGCCGAAGTTGACCTTAAAGTCATCTGGATCAATAGGAGGTCTACTAATATTCCTTCCATAAAAGTCAGGAGTGCGGGCTGTATAGGACCCCAAAGTTCTTTTGAACTGTTCACTCCCATTTGAGTCCATAGTGAACTCTTCTTGTTCCTGCATACATAGAAAAGAAGCAAAGAAAAATGGGAGTCTCTATGTCAGAGTATAAGAAACTCCCAGTGAGATATCTAGAGAAGATAAAAAGAATGGAGGTAAAGAAGTGAGATAGAATTCGAAACAGAGGGGATAGGAAAACTTCAAAAATTAAGAAGAAAGAGGTTTTAAAAATTAAATTGTTTTTTGTTTTTTGTTTTATTTTATTCATGTAACTCAAAAAAGAAAAGAAAATAAAGAAGAATTAAAGACAATTAAAAGCTAAGACAACTAATTAACTAAAAAGATTTGGAATTTAAATGTTGATTTTCGAAAATAAAGAGGGAAGGAGAGATAAGAATTTCGAAAAAGAAAAAAGAAGAAGTAGTTAGGAAATTTTGAAAAAGATAAAAGAGAAAAAGAGAATTAAAGATACACCAAACTTTTAAAATTCAAATAAGATAAAACAAGTAACCAATTAACTAACAAGATTTGAAAACAAAAATGAAAAGATTTTATTTTGAATTTTTTTTTAAAAAAAGAAAGCCAAAGAAAGATCTTGAAAATTAAAATTTGAAAGAATAAGTCAAACAAGATAAGATAAGATTTTAAAAGATTTTGAAAAAGACAAGATATGATAAGGATTTGAAAAACATTTGAAAAGATTTGAAGTTTGAAATTTGAAATTTGAATTTTTAAAATTTTGAAAATTGAATTTGAATTAGGATGAGATAAGATTTTGAAATTTGATTTTTGAAAAAGATTTGAATTTGAAATTTGAAATTAAGATAAGATAAGATAATGATTAAAAAAAGATTTGAATTTTGAATTTAAAAGAAAGATAAGATAGGAAAGAATCAAATTAAAAGGAAAGATTTGAAAAGATTTAAAAAGATAAGATTTGAAATTTGACTTTACTAACAAGAAAACACCAAACTTTAAAATTTTTAAATCAAGATAAGAAAAGAAGATGAAAATTTCAAAAATTTTGAATAAAGATAGAAAAGATATTTTTTTATTTTTTAAATTAATGAAGAAACAAAAAAATAACTAAAAGACACCAAACTTAGAATTTTTAGATCAAAGACACTAGCTTTTTTCAAAAATTGAAGAAGGAAAAACACTAGAAGTCACTAAATTTAAAAATTTTGGAATCAAACAAAGAAAAACACTAAAAACAATTCGAATACCAAGAAATAAAAACAAGAACAAATTTTCAAAAACTCAAGAAAACACAGACCCACTAAAGCCCAAAAGACAGAACAATACGAACCAAACTGACACCAAACTTAAAAATTTTTTAAATCAAAGCATTAATTTTCAAAAATTTGCAAAGACAAACACAGAAAGACACCAAACTTAAAAATTTTAAGGTCAAAACAAGAAAAGAAATAAGAACAACTTGAATACCAAGAAGAACACTAAAGAACCAATTCGAAAATTCAAAGGAAACAAAGAACATACAAAGGACACCAAACTTAAGAATTGACACTAGACTCAAACAAAAGACACTATTTTTAAAAATTTTTGGAAAAGAAAACAAGAAAGTTTGAAACTTTAACAAGAACAAGAACAAAAGACTCAAACAAAAGATAAAGATCAATAACGAAAAGCAAAGATTTTTAAAAAAAATTTTTATTTTTTTGAAAAAGAAAACAAAAGACTCAAACAAAATAGTAAAAAGTACCTAATCTAATCAACAAGATAATCCGATAGTTTGTCAAATCGAATAATCCCCGGCAACGGCGCCAAAAACTTGGTGCACGAAACTGACTCCGCACGTTTCACACAGATAGACCGGCAAGTATACCGAGTCGTCCAAGTAATACCTCAGGTAAGTGAGGGTCGATCCCACAGAGATTGTTGGTTTGAGCAAGCAGTGGTTACCATGCAGATCTTAGTTAGGTGGATAGAAAATATAGTTGTCACGAGAAAACGCATAAAGCAGATAAATAAATAAAACGTTACTAGATAGGTGTGAAATCAATGGTATGAGAACAGTTGAGGCTTCGAAAATGTTTTGTCTTTCTGGATTAACTTTTCTTACTGTCTTCTTCAATAACTTTTTGATTCCTTCAATGGCAGCCGTAATTGATTGACTCATGTCCTCTCATCAAGTTAACTTCCTCTATTGCAACAATCCACCATGTTGAAGTGACTCATGTCCTCTCATCAAGCCACCTCTAGGTTTCTCACTGTAGCAGAAGATGAAACTCTAAGCAATCCACTCCCCTTCACGAACCTACTCCCTTCACGAACCTACTCAAGGTGCCACAGACAAGGCAGATCTTCCGAATTAGAAAGTGTTGCTTCTCTGACACTTGCCTTACGCCACAGAGTCCTCACTTACCCACAGTCAACAGAATTTCATGTCACGTATCCAAATTTGTCCAAGTACTCTATTGGAATCCGCAATGCAATCTCTAGCTTTGGTTCAACGCTATCCGGGACAGGGCTCGTACGGGACCCAGGTAGAACAAGGGTGATTGTCACGAGTCACCCTCAATTCATAAGATGAAGAACGAGGTTGCATAAGAGAATAGAATCAGACATATTGAGATAGAACAGTAATATTATTATTCCATGAAACTCAACAGAGCTCCTAACCTTAACCTTAGGAGGTTAGTGACTCATACTGTACAAAAAATAGTAATGAAAAGGTTTGAATGGGGGAGGAAGAAGATCCTAAACAAGGGTGATCTTCTCCTATATATATATTAATCTACTAACTAAGAATTACTGAAATAAGATAAACTAGTCTTGTAGTGCAAAAATTCACTTTCCGGGCCCACTTGGTGAGTGTTTGGGCTGAGCCAATGGTGTCTCTACATGCTAGGACTCCTTAGGGGCGTTGAACGCTGGCTTGGGACTCCCTTTTGAGCATCAGACGCCAGCTGCTCCCCTGTGGGTGTTGGACGCCAAGAATGGGGCAGGTAGCTGGCGTTGAACGCCAGTTTTGGACCTTTATTTCTAAAGCAAGGTATGAACTATTATATATTCCTGGAAAGCTCTGGATGTTAGCTTTCTATAGCCGTTAAGAGAGCACCATTTGGACTTTTGTAGCTCCAGAAATGATCCTTTGAGTGAACGGAGGTCAGATCCTGACAGCATCTGCAGTGCTTTTTCTGTCTCTGAATCAGACTTTTGCTCAAACTCCTCAATTTCAGCCAGAAAATACCTGAAATCACCATAAAACACACAAACTCAAAGTAGAATCCAAAAATGTGAATTTAGCACTAAAACCTATGAAAACATAATAAAATTTAAACAAAACATAATGAAAATTATATAAAAATGATGTCAAAAAGCGTATAAAATATCTGCTTATCAGCTCTCTACCCTTAACAATCGCATTCGTTTTTTTGAATAATTATTCATGCGATCTAAGTAAAAAATAGTTATTTACTAACATAATATTATGTGATTGAATGCACATATAAAATTTTTTTATACTAACAATAGATCAAAATTAAATTTATAAAAATTATAATGAAGAACTCATTGTTATAGATTACATTTTTGGACATTTTGTGCATATTTCAAATGAGTGCTCTTATTCAGTTTCATTAGTAATGACTAATTAGTTCCAAATATTGCTAGCTATAGATATGGTCATATGGATGTGATTCTAGTGAAATATTTCTGCTATTTGCATAGAAAAGTAGTAGTTTATGAAATGATAATCAGTTTGCCTTGATTAATTAATGACATTTGATTTTTATTATAGTAAATTTGACTAAACTCACACTTGAGTTTTATTATAAAAAAAATTGATTAAATTAACCATTAACAAGTAATTAGGATGTTCCAATAAGTTACATAGGCTTAAATAGCAGACAACTAAACAATAAAACAATATAGGAGTTAGTTACCAAAATTATGCATAAAAAGCAAGGTTTTGAAAATCGAATTGGTTATCGAACTGCTTTAGTTATCGATTCATTGATTCACTAGTCCAATTGGTTCAATTACGATCTAACCAATAAAATTATTTTATAATAAATTTATATATCAAATTTGGGGACCTTTCTGTTCCTGTTTATGAAAGCAACCATACACATATTTATAGGAGGGAGAATTAGAACATGATGATGATGATAATGATGAAGCAATTATTAAATCTCTGGGTAGCTAGCTACGATATCCATGAGTATCCATGTAGCAAACCTAACAATTCTTACAAAGCACAATATACAACAACAACTTCTCTATGAAACTCATGACAAGATACTACTACAAAATTTTTGCTATTGTTATATCTCAGATTCTCAAATGAATTCTATTTTGTGATATATCATTATCAAATTTCAGCTCCCTCAAATTTTTTAATGAAGTGACTCATTCAACTAATATATATTAAATGAGTGAAATATAGATAATCAATGATCAATTCAATTTTGTTCAAAAGACAGTAACATTTCTTTAGATAAAACAAGTGTTACTACCAAGAAGTACATTATATAATCATCCATCAAGATCAAATTCACAAACATAAAGGTTAACCATCGCCACACTTGATAGATAACCTTAAAACAATATAATATAATCATGGGTAAAGTACTATTTTGGTTCTCTCAAATCTTAATTTAGTCTCTAACGTTTCAAACGTGCTATTTCTGACCTAAAAAATTTTAAACAGGTTCAATGTGATCCTATCGTTAAATTTGACACTAATAGCTAATGGAATGAATTATATGGACGTTAATATCGTTACTAGTTAAGTCATATCTTCTTTCATGTGTTGGAAGAACAAAACTAAAACCTTCTTGTAACATTTCTCCTTAATTTTCTTTTTGTACAAAACTTCAAATCCTAACAATCAATTATCAATACTTCAAAATCAAAGGAAAAACTTTTATATTAGTGATTGTCGGTGGATTAATTTTACTTAAATACAGAAATCGAATACTATTGACTCTTCATTATGTGAATTATTGGTGTTAAAATTTAATGGTCGGACAATATTGAACCCACTTAAAACTTTTTTGGAATATAAATAGGACATTTGAAAGTTTTTAAAACTGAAAAATAGAACATTTGAAAAGTTAGGGGACCAAATTAGGATTTGACCCAAACGTTGGGATCAAAATAATACTTTACCCTAAAATCATTTCAACACAAAGTTCAATTGCAGTTATTTTCAACAATTTCCAACAATCATAGATAGAACCCATATAGGTCAATTATTTTCTACCAAGTTTCAAAATGTCATGATTTTTAACAAAGAGTAACAAACTATTCTAAAGATTAACAAGAATTATCAAGACTTCAGCACAATTTTTGCATAAATTTTTTTAACGTAGCACAAAACAAAACAACAAAACAGAGTACAGTACAACAGAACTAATCATTCAACAATTCAATTTGAATAGCACTAACATAAATGATGCCAAACTGTTACGTAGTGTGCCTGTTGCAACATTCACCAAGCATTCTGCCTTGTATTTTATTAAAGAGTCCAAATTATTATGAAGTTAAGCATATTAGGAAAAAAAAAAACAACTTTGACGAGCCAATAACAAAATCATGAAATTTGAACAAAATCAAATATTCATACCAAAACTATAATAAGCAAAATCAATGCTCAATATTACTAAATATTCATACCCAGGGACGGACATAAGGGGGGGCGAGTGGCGGCCTCGGCCCCCCCCCCAACTTTTTTTAATAGTAATAAGTTATTATGTATAATTTAATTTTTTTAAAAAATATTTAGTATTTAGTATAATATAAATAAAAGTTCAGTCTAATTTAAATATTAATAATTTTTAGTATCTAAAAAATAAGTAACAATATTAAAAAAATCTGAAAAAGATATTATTACTAATATTTTTTAATTAAATAAAATTTTTTAAATCTCATAAAGTGAATTCTTTTTCTTTTTGTGGCCTTTTTTTTATTCGTTTGGTATTAATTCTCTCTGTTTCAACTGCTACAATTAAGAGATCTTTGTCAACTATAAATATCGTGAAAAATAACTTAGAAACAAAATAAAAGATGAATTTTTTGCTAATTGTCTTTTAATTATATTGAAAAGAAAATTATTGAAAATTTTGACACGAATTCTATTATCAGTGAATTTTAAGTAAAAAGTATACACATATTTTTTTACTTTAAAATATATTCTCTATCCGTATATTTTTATAATACATCTTATATTATATAATTTTTTTACATAATTTTTAATATTATATGTGTTATTGCCCCCCCCTCCATAATATTATTTCTGGATCCGTCCCTGTTCATATCAAAACCATAATCATAAAAATCAATGTCTAATCTTATTATTTATAAACACATTTAAAAAAATGGATACTCACAAATTTAGCATCATTTTGAAGTAGAACAAGAGTGAGGGAAGATGAAATCAGTGGCAGTATGATGGAAAGGCATGATAGAGGCAGAAGCTCTGGCGGCCCTCTTCGAAGTCAAACACGGCGGCAGCAGTGACTTCATCCTTCGCGTTGCCTCCTCCTGCGACCTCCACCCTTTCTTTTCCATTTGCAGTGCATTCTCTCTTTTTCTCTCTCTCGTCACTTAACGAATATGACGATGGACAGTGGCAAGATTGCAACGAAGCAGATAAAGACCAGGTGTAAAATCCCTACAATACCCTTACTCTCCTTTATCCCAAACCACGGCTGAAAATGAAAGGAGGAAAAAGAAAGAGGAAAATGTAGAGGGAGAAGAAAGAAATAAAGGGTGGGGAAGGAGGACGACGCTGGTTAGGGCCTCGCTGTCGTCATGGTGGCTGCAAGCGGTGGTTGCGCGTGGAGGACCATCGCGTCGTTAAGGGGAGCCCGAGGAGAGAGAAGAGAACGCGCAAAAGAGAGGCATGATGAACAGAGGAGGTTCCATCGCCGTCACTGCTGGAGCCCTAGCCGCGGCCGTTGAAGCCAACCTCACCGCCGTCGAACTACTGTGCCGCGGAGGAGGCTGAAGAGAGAGAGAGGGAGACTTCACGAAAGGGGAAGAAGAGTGTGACAGAGATCGTCGTCGGGAAGAGGGGTACCGGTTGTGTGAGCTATCGCTGCTGTTGCCGTTGCTGGGGAAGGAGGTCATTGTCGAGCTACGCGCCACCATCAGAGTCGTTCCTTGTTGGCGCCGCTGCTGGTAGTTGCCTCTGCTTCCGGTTTAAGCATCTTACTGGATTTTCTGTCGTTGTTGCGATTTCTGGAAAAATAAAACGCCATCAAAGTGCCTCTGTTCTGGTCTAGGCCATTTCCTTTAACTTGCCTCGTTTCCACTTTTTCTCTGCTACTATTGATGCTACCTTGTTTCCGTTTTATTCTGTTTCAGCCGCCATAACTGTGATTATTACAATGTTGTTGCTGCTGGATTAGTTGGAGTTGTTGCCACTGCCCGTTCTTTCAATCCATTCTATTCCAATCATCCTCACTCTTTAATTTGGCACTCCGGGTTTGGTCTTTTCGGTTCTTTAGAATCAAGTTGTGAGTAAGTTTTACATTTATAATTATCTGGCTTTACAGATAATTATTTTGATATATGCTACTTGAATTTGTGGCTATACTTACAAGTTACCAACAAAGGATTTGAATTTGATTTTAATAATGGATTTATTAGTACTAAATATTTATTTTTGTGAAATTCAAATTTTCAATCTGCACATGAGATTGTATACATGTTTGGTGAAGTTTTGTATTATTTTAGAATATTCGATTTTATTTGAATATATTTCTGGAACATTGAAATATTGTTGATACTCACTTATATACTCTGAATTTGTAAAGTATATTCGACATTCATATGATTGGAAATGATTTTGATGAGAAAGTATTATTTGATTTGATACTGTATATATTTGAAAGATCAAAGATTAGTTGTATTTGAAATTATATGTTTTGAATTGGTTTGGAAGGCTCGTATTAGAAAACCGTAGTTAACGGCGGTTATGACATTAATCTAGATGCATCTAGCTCAGACCTCAGTTAGCAGGGGCGTTGCTAGCCTAACGTGTAGGCCACACGTTGGATCTGTTATTCTGTACAGACACACTAGAGGAAAGGGCTACCCATAGGGGTGGAGCCGCCCATGTGTGGACTTTTGATTTACTTTCTATATGAGAACTCCCTTATTGATTCACTTATTATTATCAACTGCTATTTTCTAATTTAAATTACTTTGATAATAATGTTTATATGGTCTCATGTGGATTATAGATGTATTGTCTAGTCAATGAGTTGCAAAACTCACCCCTTTTTCTAAAAATATTTTTCAGGAACAAATACTTGACTATGTGACTTTCTAATCAAGAGCCACGATCTGCAATGAGTATTTATTTTTGTCGAGTTCCTAGATATATATGCTCCATATGTCATAGGCATAATACATCCATATTTATTTATTTTACCTTTTGTTAAGAATATGTAATTATTCATTTTCGAAACTGTAAATTTATTTAAGATATTTGTAATTTTCTTATTCAATTTATCTTTGAGTCGGTTAGGCTTGCTAGGGATTATTTTTCTAAGCGCTGGTCATGACTCGTTTTGGGCCATGACACCAGGACTGACGCTGAGTTTGAGGAATAAGCTGCAATTGTTGAATGAGGAAGAAGCGCGGACAACAAGACGAAGACGAGCGCGGCAGACGGTGGCACTCCTTGCGGCAGTGGTGGAGAAGCTAAGGTTTCTTTCAGTTTCCTATTGGTTCGGGGGAGAAGCTTTGTTCAATTCACTAAACCTTAGGTAGCGTTTGGTGGAGAGACAAAAACGGAAAGATAGAGACTGAGAGACAGAGACTAAAGCGTTTGTTTTGAGGTACTGAGACAGAGACTGAGAGACTGAGACTCAGTATCGTGTTTGTTGGTTCAGAGACTGGTACTAAAATTTCTGTCTCTGTCTCCAAAATTTCAGTATTTCAGTACCTCCAAAAAGTAGGGACACAGGGGACTAAAATTTTTAGAGATGGAGACTAAAACTTTAATGACATTTTATACCTAAAATACTCTCATTTCAATTAATTAATTCCAATTTTACTCTTTGTGCAAATTAAATTAGATTTTTATTCTTTCAATTCCTGTCTCCCATTTTGCACCAAACAGAATACTGAGATTTATTTCAATCTCCGTCTCTTAGTATCTGTCTCTCAGTCTCAGTCTTTCCGTCTCTGTCTCTCCACCAAACGCTACCTAAGAGACAAAGATTGAAATAAATCTCAGTATTCTGTTTGGTACAAAGTGGGAGACAGAAATTGAAACAAGAATGAAATTCTAATTTAATTTGTACAAAAGGTAAAATTGGAATTAATTAATTGAAATGAAGGTATTTTAGGTATAAAATGTTATTAAAGTTCCAGTCTCCATCTCTAAAAGTCTTAGTCTCATGTGTCCTCACTTTTTAGAGGTACTGAAATACTGAAATTTTGAAGACAGAGACAGAAATTTTAGTACCAGTCTCTGAACCAACAAACATGATACTGAGTTTCAGTCTTCCAGTTTCTATCTCAATACCTCAAAACAAACGCTACCTTAAGGCTTGAACTGAAGGGTGAAGAGAGGCACGCGTGATTCTTTAAATTTCAAAATGGCGTCGTTTTTATTAAACCGGCCAGGTCCTAGTTCAATAGTCCGCATGCAGTTTTTGTAATTGCGATTTTTCAATTTAGACCGAACTACAGAGACATTTAGTTCTCGGTTAAACCGATCCGGTCTAATTTTTAAAACCATAATATAAAAAGTGATGTTGTTGACCAATAAAATATCCATTAAATCAAGGGAATTGAATAAAATATCCACTAACACACAATATGAGTTTACTAGTCCTTGAGAAGAAAAATTGAATCAAGGTTGTTTCATCTTTTTTTTTTTTTACATTTTTGTTATAAGGGCCGTTTGAAAAACTCTAGAAGTAGCTTTTGACTTATGAAAAGTAACAGTATTAATGTCTGGTGCAATTTTCAAAATCAAATTGCAACTTTCTAAGAAGCTATTTTGGAACTTATAGAGAAGTTAAAAAAAATGACTTCTCTCATAATATTTATACTTTTCATTACATTTCTATAAAATAAGCACTTTTAGAGTTAAAAATCCAAACACAAAATAACTTATTTATAAGTTACTTTTAACAGAGTCATTTATTGTTTAAGTTATTTTATCAAAAAAAGCTTAATTAAGTTGGTTACCCAAACTGGACCTAAGTGTAGTAGAATTGGCTTATGTAGGTGATTTTTCATTTTCTCATTCCAATTTGGACAGAACACAGAAAGGAAAAAACAAACAACTATAAATCTTGATTCAGCCTTTGAGTATAATGAGATTTATATCTAATCTTCGTTATAAACTATCGTGGAATTTTTATTATAATCGAATCAACTATAGTCACCGATACTAATGAATTACATAACTAATTTATCTAGTACTCTAAAATTTGCACCAAGCTCAAAATCACTAAGCTTATACAAGTCTAGCCAAATTCTAAGTGATAATCCAATTTAGAAAAAGAAAAGGAAAAATATCTAGATCCTACTACTAAAGATCAAGTATTAACATTCAGTTTCTAGGGGCTTGCTTAAATGGAAGCAATGGTCATACCAACTGCCAAGAGAAAACAATGAAATACTACTTCGCCACAACCAGAAAACTAACTTTATTTAAAGCTTCATTTGAATTTGATTAATGTTGGATAACCTTTTAAATTCCCTGGTCAATTCCCAATTCTACTACTACATTAAAAGTACAACAGGAGGAGGATAAAAACTATCCTGCTGAGACCAAATAACTCTCAAAGAAATAAATAATAACTGTAGAAGGTAGAGACCAAATAATTTCTCCTATATTTCGGTACGTTACCCTAATGTGTCAAAAATTGTTTTCTAATAATACTCAAACTTCTAATCACAAGATCATTGACACAATAAATTGGAGAACAAATATATTAGGAAGTTACAATTCAACTGTTCAAGTATCCACATTGGCTATTTTCAAATGTAGGACATACTCCAAAATTCCAAAAATTTGATAGAGACATGTTAGAACAGGAAAAGCAGTAATCCTGAATTCAGTAACGAAGCAATTCAATACCCTTTTCCTCATTCATCATTCAACTGGTTCATCTACCTCAAAAACGTTCCTCAGTTTCTCTTCATCTGATTCAAAGACTTTCCTTGCCTGTTTCAGCTCTTCATTCATTGACAACAATTCTGTACTTCGATTAAGTTTTGGCAAATCCTGTAGCAGTATAAGAAATTGGGATTAATCATGAACAAAAATGTTCAATCATGAATTGGATTAATGTTTATGGCTACTTGAAAGTTGCAAAGTTGCAACAAATTCTGAAGTATTAGCCTCTTAATCTATGACAGTACAGCTCTTTATATCATGCCTCAAAGCAATTGAAGACAAAATGGTGTTAAAGGCAAATCATAAGTGCATTTTCTTGGTAGTAAAAGCCGTGGATTTGGTATTGAGCACCGTTACATGATTTGACATGTTTTACTAAATTGTTATCTAACTACTCTCAATTATCAACTTCCTATTAAGACAACTCTATGTGAGTCTTCACTCTTCACCTTATTTGAAATTCTTTTATGAACAAAGAAGTACCTTGCGAATCAAATAAAGGAAATCCTCAACAGATAGCTTCCCTCTCTGTGATCCAATATCTTGAGCTTTATGTACCTTCCGAAGGAAAAAAATTCAAAGCACAAAAATAAAAGGTCCAAATTAATCCACAACACTGTAATTCAGTTGAACAAGAACAATGAAAAAGTTAGTTTTAAAAAATAAATAAATTAGGTTACCAATTCCGTG